>NW_016690183.1:12283844-12337329 GCF_001604755.1 Lepidothrix coronata
TCCTTTATGAAAGGGACAATTTTGAACTGATTTTATTCTTACAGGAAAGATCCCTGCCTTCCTCCAGCGACTTCTACATAAGCAAAATGCTTTTCCTCCTCCTGCAGTAGTGGTGTTTTATAATCTAATTGCACATGCATACTGTGTTCTCAAAACCAGGGGGCTGTGCTAGTCACCCTACTTTGCCACAAAATGCCATTCCTACAGCCCTTTGTCCAACAGCCACTTGACTCCTTTACCACTCTGTAGCCCTAAACACTACTACAGGCCTTTTTTGCTTTACTTGAAGACTGGCATCATCTTTCTTTCAAAGCAGTGGGTGCCATTAAACTTCCATTCTTCATTTTTCTAGAAATAGATTTGCCTGGTGCAAGTTTGAAGTCTGGAAGCGGTCAAGATCAATATGTAGCAATAGTTGAAGCTGTCAGCTTCTGTTTTCAGCATCAGATTTGTAGTTACTCCTTTGTAAAAGTGTTTCAAATTTTGAAGTGTAGCTTTTGTAAATTTTTCTGAATTTTTGTTTTTCACTGTGAAGAGGCTGGTTACTAAGTTGTGATACCGGAGTTCTGTGATAGAGTGTGTGGACAGCAGTGCACGAGAGCTCATGTCACTATATAGTTCCATGATGTCAATGATGTGTCGACAGCCTTTCCTAGAGGTCTGGCTTGGTTGCTTTGCTGTGTATCTACATTATTCCTGTAGAGAAACCTGGTAAACATTGGAAAAGCCTCTCAGTTTCCCCATACCAATTTTAAAAGGCATTTTATACAACTTTTACAAATAAAGAAAAATGAAACAATGACTGAGAGATAAGAGTACTGAAGTGTTCTATTGTGTTGTGTGAGAGTGTTACCCTCTTCCAATGGCCTCGGCTGTATGGCAAGTTGGACATTCCAAGCTGTGCATGGAAGAGGTGCCTTTCTGTTCATTTAAAAGTGTCTTAATAATATTCATAATATATTAACACCATTTTTTTTTCAGTGTGCAGTTTAAAATGAGATCGTGTATCTTTACTATAGACAAGGGAGAATCTGTTTTGGCTTTACTGAACAATTACAGACTTCTCACAACTGAAAGTCTATATTAGATTAAATCCAGAAAATCTGGATATTGAATTTTAAACCCATTCATTTACATTGATTCAATAATGAAAACATGTCATCAGAATTATCTTTCAAGGCATAGCCATAACCTTCCCATTAAAATTGTCTAAATTAATTTCTTATGGTGCTGCTGAAATATTTTGTATCTTCCCAAATCATATAGTGCCTCTTAGACATTTTAAGCGTCTTCTCCTGAGGTTTCTAAGGACCAACAGGGTGAAGTACAGCATTATTTCAGCTCTTTGGATAACGAAGAAATTGAGGCTGAAGTTAGAACTACACTGGCCAGCGTGTGAAGCAGGAAAGAACATAGATAGAGACCACACAGATAGGGCTTACATGAGTGAGAAGGATTGGGTTGAATAAACAGGGTTTTGAAAAGAAAAAAATTACTAACAAAACTCAGTGGTGGGAGAAATGCAACCAGTGGACGGGAGTGGCTGGCTCCAGGCCACAGCACACTGGTCGTGCTGCCGGGCAGACACCTCCCCGCGGGGACCTTCTCCACTGGCACATGTGATGCTGGGGGGCTTTGGAGAAAAAGCAGAGGGCACATGCCAACACCAACACCCTGCACAGCTACTCTGATACAGCAGAGCTGGGCTCATGTCCAGGTCCTGACCCAGCAATGCCCAGAAAATGGTGCTTGGAAGGTCTCACGTATACACATTAGGGCCTGATTTCCATTCTGTGCCGCATCCCAAACAAGAGACTTGTCAGGCTGTTTCCTCCAGCTTACTGGCTTATTTCTCCTGTTTGACTTTTGTGCTGGACTCTAGCACTCATCCTTCAGGCTGTGTTTTTTTAATCTTAGTCCTTCACCTTCCTTCTTGTATATCCTGAAGGAATACATTCACTACCAAATCATGCAGCTCTGAGCCTAGAAAGTAAGTCAATTTACTCCCATCCACCAAAAAATCCACAGGTGATCTGTGAGCCTACCTCTTCCCTCTCCTCTCCTGGCACTATTGTAAAGCTGAGGTCCTCTGTAATTCTGATTTTCCTTTACAGATTTCAGCAAAGAAGCTTTTCCAGGTTAGGGCAAGGTTTATCACCAAGCACATAGGACCATGTGGAGAAGCCTCCAGCTGTTGATTCACTCTGCCATCTGCTCCCTCATCTCCATCCCTCTGTCTTTCCCAGCCTCTCAGTCCCACACTCTTCCAGCTCTCAGCATCCTTGGTCAGACATTTCTCAACCCTTCTCCTTAGGACCCTCCATGTTGCAGCTATGTCCTAGACATGAATCACTTCAGGGAACCCCCATGCCATTCTCGCCTGTTTGTTGCCATGCTCCTGCTATCCCCCTAGAGATTTGTTGCCATGCTCCTGCTATCCCCCTAGAGATTTGCAATCTCTCACGTATCTCCTCTACTCGCCCTGATTCTTTGAGGCTCCTGCACAGGTCCTCAGCTGTAGCAAGACCGAAAAAAACCCCTTTTCCTTCTGTTTTGAAGCGGAAAAGGTGGTTAAGTGTAGCTCTGCTCGCACATTTCCAGTCTGGAGCCCTGACAGTTACATCACTACCTTCCTGCTGCAGAGAGAAAGGAGCTACTGCAGGTCCCCAGCCTGCTGGGACAGGCTGATTTCTGAGCATAAAGCAAAGCATGCTGCTACAAGCAGGGGTACAACTCTCCCTACCCCAGAGGTGACAGACAGGGAAAAGCACTGTGTGTATCAGCTGACCAGTATTGCCACCCTTTGGGTCTCCACATATGCCTCCATACATCCCCCCAGGCACAGGTCAGAAGGCAGGGAGGAAACCTAGCAAAAATGCATCTCCCTCCAGCACCTTCTTGACCCAAGGGAGCACTTGGGTGATTGAGGACAGAGTGAGAGGTCCCTTTAAAGCAGCTGGGAAAGCCTCATGTGCAAAGAGGAAGAGTGACAGGACCAAAAAATTGCTAGGAACAGGAGTAGTAGTCCTACAGTTGAGGGAATCAGGTTAAGGTGCCCCCAAATAAGACTGTGCAAGAGAACTGAGGTGCCCAGCCAGGCACACATGTGAGTGATCTTCGTGGGAGCAGGCTAACTTCAAGCAATAGGAACAGGAGGAGGTAAAGTAACCATCTAGCTGTAAGGCAGTCCCTCTCATCTACCACTGTGCCAAGCAATTAAGGAGGTCTCAAGCAACGGTCTGGAGAAGGAAGAGCTTTCCTGAAGGCCATTCCCTAAAACCAGTGGGAAAGTGCTCTGAGAGCCTGGTGCTGGTGCTCCTTGTGTCTTCACACAAAGTTTGAGCAACACTGCAATTCAAGTCTGTGCACATTCCATTTCTTTTTCTTTTTAAAAGAAGCCTTTCACACAGCTGATAAAGAGATAACACTTGGACATCCCTCAGTCTGGGAACATATCACACAGGGTTATGAGATGGCCAGAAAGACAGGTCATCAAAGGGTCATCTACCCACAATATTTCCTAAGTGAACACACTTAGTAAGTCCAGAGTAAGTCCTTTTAGCTACTTTGATTTTACACTGCAGCTTTCTTACTTTCAGATAATGGAGGTAGAAGTTACTTAAGGCTTAAAAACCTAAAAAAACAGTAAGCAGATGAGGGCTCCATCTGCAATTGTGGTTGTGTCCTGCTCTGCAGAACATGCGACACCGAACTGCTGATTGGTGACAGTGAGAGCTGTGCAGCCCACTGGCAAGACTCTCAAGTCACCCTGAGAGCAGCAAGTTCACACGGACTCACTGCTCCATCTCTTCCGGGGATAAAAAAAGCTGTTGCAGGCTGTGTTTCCCACGAGAGCCCTTATTCACAGTCAGTGTAACTCCTCACATGGGGAAGAACTTTGTGTTTTTCTTTGGAAACACAAATGAATGTAAGCCTCCTTCCTACAAAGCTTTTCCCATCTAGAAACTCTGTATGAAACTGTGAAATCCGAAAGGTAAGTCAGAAGCCAGGAAATGCCTTCATGGTTTTGCCTTGCTTCCTGCAGCTATCAAAATGCTCATAAGCTAATTATGGGACATTTTCTCCTAATTTCTGAGTGTTTGAATTTATGATCCTAAGTGCTCCCAGGGAACAGCAGCTGCTGTCCCGGGAGCTTTGCTTCCCATCACATTCGTGGCCAGCATGCTCCTTCGACACAGCAGTTTTAAAATCAAAAATCAACTCAATCTCAGAAGGCGGCATTTAGATATCTAGGAAAACCATGAAATCCCCTGGGCTGACCCATTTCTGTCATTTTCTAGAAACACTGAGTACTGACTCTCATGAAGGCTCAAGAGTGCCAAGACCAAGGCTGGTTACCTTGTATGATCAAGCTTCCATTCACTGCTGCCACAACATGGTTCTTGAAAGTTTATCTCCAGGACATTTATTTAGTTGTCTTTTTTCCTCAGAGATTTTTAGCAGCTCTCCAAATTGTTCCTCCTGTATTATACCTCCATTTTTTTAGATGGCTTGCAACACTGCAGTGCAACAACACTGCAAAGCCAAGTGACCAAATGGACATTTGCCAAAAAGGTTCTAAAAAGCCCCCAGGACAAACCAGAGGCTTTGCCATGAAGCAAAGAGGTCAGAGCAAACAGGAAAGGAGAGTAATTTAACTGAGAATATTTTAATAGCCTTCATTGTGAGCAGCAAAGAGGCCAAACAACTAGACATGCCCCCCTCAGCCCTGGTGAGCCAGGTACTGCTTTAACCTTTTATTCCAGAAGATGCTAAAAGGCAGAAACTCACCTGTGCCCTTCTAGGAGGCACCTCTGCAGCCAGGAGGAGGAGAGAGCTCCCCTGCAGAAGCCACAGCTGCAAGGTCTCACCAACCACAGCCTCCACAGGGACCATGTGCTGTGCCTCAGCTGTCACCATGTCACCTGGCCAGGGGAGGTCTGAGGCTGGCATGTGCCAGGAGGAGATAAGAAGCAGCGCTTCCTTGTAAGAAGTGGCCAGGCTCCACATGCAATGGGCAAAGAAGAGCTCCACCAAATTTCACTGTGCACAGATGAGACAAATTACCTTAAGAAAAGTTAAACCTGGACCAAATGAGACTGCAGCCATTAGTGACATTACTTATGAAACAGGACCCAGCCTCACAAAATTTTGGTACCTGAGGGAACCCCAAAACGTGTAAGGTGTAGAGCCTGTATCTGGCCTTTTGCAGGAAAGGCTCACTGGTTCTGTGCCACCTCCTTTGTTGATGCCTGCCTTGGCACTGCCTGGGCAACAAAGCCACAGAAATCTAGGCCAGCTTAGCTTCTATTAGAAACATCTTGAAATAAAATTGGGTCTGTGCCTGCAGTTGCAGGAGAAAGACAGCCACCACTTCAGTTTCTGAACAACTATAACATGACAGATGTTCTTGGGAACTCCAATATCCATCCAGTGAGAGTTTCTTGGGCGATCTGGTGCTGCTCAATTTAAGGGCAGCAAAATTGTGCCTGATTGAAAAGGACAAAGCAGCAGCAAGAATCCAGAACAAAAGCTAGAGCCAAGATCTCCCACTGGCTTCTTTAATGATCAGAGACAAATGCCTGCACCACCCATTTTCAACAGGGAATGTTGAGCAACTAAAGATATATTTTTGGTCTGATTATCTGAGCTTTTAGTCATTCACTTAACCTCTTGAAATGTCCATGAAAACTCCCTCAGTCTGAGAGTCACCTTGAGACTATTCCACCTCATTCTAGGTTTAGTTTTGCATATAGACAGAAAAGCCTTTCAACTGTGTGTGTTTGTATGGGAATGTATTTAGTTGTTGAGAAATGAGTTATTATGGCTATTGAGCTGTTAGAAATGAGATGATAACTCAAATGCTGCAAGATTATGATACTGTTTACTCTGTACCCCTCAGTTACAACATCTCCTTTGTTCAGGCATCGCTGTCAGGAGTAGTCTTCCCTTTATAAATCAATGAGTCACGCCAGAGAACTTTCCTTGCTGCTCAGCAGCAAAATGTGTGGTCATCTACAGCCTAGAGCAGAAGGTTAGTGGGCAGCTCAGCACCTTTAACACTCAACCCATTTCTCTTGCAGATGCTGAATTGCTTTTTCCAGTCCGGGTATGTTTCCCTTATGGGTCACTAGAATTGTTTATTAATTGTTACTGAAAAAATTTATGTAGGTGGTATATTTAATGCTCCATTTCCAGTGCTGTTGTGGCAGGGTCCTGACTGAAGTGTCCCCAACCCAGGACTGAACCTCCTTGGAAGCAGATCCCATCCCTGCCATATGCATGATGACCATACACTGTATTTAGACTCCATGTCACGGTGACTGGACCGGGCTTATGCAGCAAGGAAAGGGATGCATAACTGCCTGGTCTTCCAGAGGGAGAAACTGAAAACCCAGAGCCCTGCTCAGAATGCCAACTCCTGGACAAAGACCCATGGTTACATCTCCTATCTGATGCCGCTTGCAGGGCCAGAGGACAAGGGCTGTTCCTGCAAGAACCCTAAGAAGGAACAAGGAAGAGGGCACTGGAGAAGTGACCTCTGGCTATGCAGAGGGACCAGTTGGTGGTTTCCCACCTGCTGAAGGCTAGCGTGGAGGAAGAAAACCCAACACTGAACACTGCACCAAACAGAAAGCCAAAGCCAAGCTCCAGGAAGCCATTCTGGGGCAAAATGACCCCACGAGGAGCATAAGGAGGGAGAAGGGGAAGGATGAGAGGTGCTTACGTGGAGGAGCGGTATCTCTCCAGGTTGAGCCGGAGGGACCACTCAGGTCTCACTTCAGGTCACACAGGGACCAGCTCTGGCAGCTTTTGCAAGGCATTTGCAAGCTGCCAAGAATTTCCTCTGTGTCTCTCTTTTTGGGGCTTCTCTTAATTACCTCAATTTACAAAGAGGCAAAGGAAAATAACCATCACACCTGCCTCACCCTCACAGCCAAGCCCTGCTCAGCTGTATTTTAGCAAAGATCCTCTACAGTATTAAAAGTACACTTTATTTTCTGTACAATTCTCATCCAAATCTCCAGGTGTGGAAATGTCCACTGTGTCCCCAGAAAAAGTTGCAGATTGCTGCCATGAGACACTGTCCACAATTGTCCAGGAGGGGCACAGAGCCAGGCCCACCAAAAACAAGTGCTGATGCTTTCTAAGCGCAGGGAGGAACGCAGGAAGGAGGGAGAGGGAAAGCCAGTCCTGCTCTGCCAGAGCCGTGAGTGACCAGAGCTTTTGACTGCTCCCTGGGTAGCAGAAGAAGCACCCTCAAGTTCACGTCATCGTTCGTGCTTAGTGTGGGAGTCGTTCCGTTCAACCGTCACCCCATTCCCGTTCCGTGTCACCTCCTTCCTGTTCCAGTCCTTTTCCAGGTAAAATTCAGCGAGCACTGGGCAGTGGTCTGAAGCCACCCCGCCCCAGGACCAGTTATCGGGGATCCATGGGTTTGTAAGCCCTTCTCTCACAACAGCCCAATGACCTGCATCAAAAAGAATCAGAGAAAAAGGTAAGTAATACTGCTCAAATTTGACACAAACTGCTAACCTAACTAAAGGTTACACAGCCTCACTAAAAAGCAACTATACCTGTGAAAACCTTTTTCAAGCTCCGACTGATCCAGATGTTGTCCAGCGACTTGGACCCTTGTGGGTTCTTTGTGCTGATGTTAGTGAAGGTGCTGGAAGGGACCAGGTGATGGAACTTCTCCTTCCTCAGGATGTCATGGTCACTGCTGTCTGGGGCCTGGTTAAAATCTCCGAGGATGATTACATCTTTTTCTCCTAGAAAACAGAAAAATAGAAAAGAATGGGAGGAATGGACATCCATCACTGAAGTACAAGAGGGAGAGGGAAAAATGGGAGGAGGTAAAATACAAGTACTGAATAGCAAAGCTGACTGTACTCTGAACTCCTGAAAGAAATGCTGTCTAAAGCCTTTTTCACTGGCTATTTAGTCATGGCCATTCTCTTCATGACAATAAAACCAACCAGTACACGTTTGATGCTTGTTTTTAAATACAATCTAATTTATATTGGTGCCTTTTCCTTGCTATTCACTGATAGAGACAAACGCAAAGACAAGCAGTTCTTATCTTAGAGGTTTTTAGGAATCTGTGACTTTCTAAGCTTCGGTTTTTTTTTTTTCCCTGCAAGAAATACAAATTTGCTTTAACTTGACCTGACATTGTCTTTTTACAGATTTTCTGTAAAAGTCAAGGACACTTTTGTGGGGAACCCAGGAAGACACAGCCTCATGCTGATATATATCAGTCTCAAAAGTGCAATGCTCATTCTAATCTTTGCATTTGAGAAATCCCAAGGAATAAGACCAAGGAGTAGCCTGCAAGCCTGATAGCAGAAGGTAAATTGAGAAACTACCCAGACACTCCCTGACTACAGCAGCTTTCCTTTGCCTGGCTGACTGAAGGGATACTGCTCAACTTGGAATACTTCAGATTTTTGCCTAGGGTTGAATTTTCAAAGAAACACAAGCAATGACTCAAAATGCTCATCAAAGAATTCTGTCTTCATGTGAACAGAAAATTATTTCAGTTACATTGTATTTCCAACCCAACGAGTGAGAAAAAAAACTCTGGACCCTAATCTCATATCCACAATTTGTGCTTTCCTAGTTCCACAGATGTGGATGCAGACATCCCAGCTGTGCACTGGGGTAAGATGACAACGCCCACGGCTCAGTGCCCATCTCAAACCACTGCCAGAAACATCTGAGAAGACAAAATGAAGAATGCTGACAGCTGATAGAGATGCTTCTGCGTTATAACTTGGTACTGGAAAAGTTGAGAAAGATGCTAAAAAGGGGGCACAAATGCACAAAAAAATTATCCCAAAGATGACTTAAGAAAACAAAACTATGAGAGCCTATAAGCTTTTTCCTTCCTGGGACTGGAGTGTGGGAGGTGGCGGGGTGGACAGACAGATTGATCTACCATACTTAGTGCTGTTGGATGAACCTCATTTTGTGCTATTGCTGTAGAAGTCACTATCCAGGAGAGGGAGCACAAGCTCGACAACAAAATCTATTCCACTCCTGTCTTGCACTGCAAGAAAGACGAATTGGGAAGGGGCACAAAAGCAGCAAGACTGATGACATATGATTTACAAATACTTCAAAACATGCTGTTTGCTAAGATGCAGGGGGGCGATGGTGAAAATATTTGTGATTTCTCTACCCTTTGCAAGTCACAAATCATACTGTAAATAACATGAAGCTTAAATATTATTCTATAAAGTTTTTGGGACAGCAGTCTTCCCATCTTTGAAAGAAATAAAAAAACTGAATCTCAACCTGAGTTGTTCTAAGCTCCACCAGAACTTAAAAGAAAAATCAGTGCTTGCGTAATGGGAGAACAGTGCTTGCTGTGAGCTGGTGGTATTGCATGCCTCTCATCACAAAGATCTCTTGCTTGGCAGGACCAGGAAGCTGGAAATGCAACTGCACCATCTTGGTCCTTCAGTACTAACACTTGCTTAACGGCCCAGGCAGCACTCAGCTCCTTCCCTGCTTTTAGTTTGGCCCTATAAGTGGGAAAGGGCCATTATGGAAACCTCTGGAGCACATCCTTGGGGGCTGGTGTTTAAAAATGACAGAGAGGCAGGGATCTTAACAGCAGTATCTTGATTATGCACAAAACTATTATATTCTATACTACTTACACTTCTTTTAGCAAATCTTCAAGCCTATTTCCCTCACATGAAAAATCTATTAAAAACCCACCATACTTGCAAGTGAAAATTTTAACTGACTGCTCCATTCCGCACAGTTCAGAAACAGCAGAGGCTAAAAGACCCAGCACCTGGATGTGTGCTCGGAAGGAGGTAAGAAGTCAGCCTGCAGCTAACTGTTCAGGGAGGGAATCACTATATTCTTCACCCATTTAAGCTTTTGCATGCAGAATAACTAAGCATGAAATCGTTACACAGTGTGAAGTTGACAGAAGGAATAGGCTGGTGCATGTTAAAGAGGCTGGAACCAAATTTGCCACCGGGGAGAGAAAGGATTGCTTCTGGTCCCCTCTCTCAGGAGCTTCTGGGACTCCCCAGATTGCAAATCAATGGGGAATATATCAGGTAGCCTGTGCTAAGCAAGGAAGAGCAAGAAACAGCAATTTTCTATACAACCACCAACTTCATTTCCCCCTGTCCTGGCTCTCTCTCAGCCTTGCTCCTACCTCTGCCAGCTCCTGCGACAGCAACGTCAATGCACACCAGCACTGAGGTTTCGTGTCTTGTCTGCCTCCCAAGATCCTGACAGACATCAAACAGCGGGAGGGAAGGAAGTGAACCCGCCTGGATCCTCCCGAGTGCGTGACTGCGCCTAACTGGACACCGCCGGGTCTCTCAGCAGAGGCAGGGAGCAGAGCTGCACACAGTAGCTGCAGCTCTCAGGGGTCTCACAGATCAGCCTTAATGGCTCTCAGCCAAACGTAGCAAAAGTTCCAGAAGAAATCATGCCCTTGTTCATAACAAGGGATGATAACTGATCAAAAACTGCAGTCATGATATCCAGTGTTACAATGAGATGGGGGAAAAAAAGAAAATCAAGACAATGCTACTGGTGCTGTGCTGTTATTTTCCTCTTTTGGAGTTAATAAGTTTAAACCTGGCAGGACTTGATTCTCCTTCTCCTCAGAAGACAGAGGCTCCTCAGCCGATGCAATCTGGTTCCTCTTCTTCTACAACAGGACAGAGCAGAAGGTGCTCTGCTACCAAGCCATCTTTTGCTGCAAAAGCCACTGACACAGACTGTAATGTCCACAAGAACCCAGAGCCTCCATCTGTTGGATGTGGTGGCATACATCACACAGCAGCCAGGCATGTGTCCCATTCATTACCTCTCACTGGTGCTCCCAAACACATTCAGACCCACTGGGCCCAAAACAACCATGTCCTTGTCAACAGAGAACTCCTCAGGTGAAGAAAACGTCTAGTCTGTTTGCAAATGCATCTTCAAACTCACTGAAGCACCAGTGAATTCTAGCAGTGCCTGCGGGTGGCTCTTGGCCAGCAAATCAAAGCACTGCCTTAACTCAGCCCTGTGCCGCAGTGGCTGAGCTCTGGTGTGCCAATGCAATCAGCTGAGGGACTGACAGTGCCTGCAGAAAGTCTGCAGTCTTGAAATCTGCTTCCCTGCAGGAACCGTGAAACCTTCCTTTGCTTTGCTGCAGTCCAAAGTGACACCTGTAGGACATTCTCCCTGATTTTTCCATGCCCTGAATGACTTCCCTCGGGAATTAAACAGACCCTTAAACCTCCAAATCCTTCCTGGAGAGAGTGAGATGCAGATGTTGAGAAGTATGTGATCGTAAACTGGCTGCTAAGCGGCTCCCTACTGCTTCTCAAAGGTCTTGTAAGCCTAGTGATGCATGGGTAACCCATGGAATATGGCCAAGCCATATGAGAGAAGATCACAGAATCATAGAATGGTTTGGGTTGGAAGGGACCTTAAAGATCATCTATTTCCAACCCCTCTGCCATGGGCAGGGACACCTTCCACTAGACCAGGTTGCTCGAAGCCCCATCCAGCCTGGCCTTGAACGCTGCCAGGGATGGGGCACCCACAGCTTCTCTGGGCAACCTGTTCCTGTGCCTCATCACTCTCATAGTAAAGAATTTCTTCCTAATATCTAATCTAAATATCCTCTTTCAGTTTAAGGCCATTCTCCCTTGTCCTATCCCTACATGTCCTTGTAAAAAGTCTCTCTCCAGCTCTCTTGTAGGCGCCCTCTAGGTACTGGAAGGCTACTATAAGGTCTCCCCAAAGTCTTCTCCAGACTGAACAATGACAGCTATGTCAGCCTTTCTTCACAGGAGAGATGCTCCAGCCCTCTGACTATCTTCATGGACCTCCTGTGGGCTTGGTCCAACAGCTCCACATCCTTCCCCTGTTGGGGGTCCCAGAGCTGGATGCACTGCTCCAGATGGGGTCATATGGGAGCAGAGTAGAGGGGGAGAATCACCTCCCTTGACCTGCTGGCCATGTGTCTTTTGATGTGATTGGCTTTCTGTTCTGCAAGCACATATTGCTGGCTCATGTTCTGCTTCTCATCCACCAATACCCCCACGTTCTTCTCCTCAGGACTGCTCTCAATCCATCCAATACCCTGAGCCCTGGGTCCAACCACTACATTCAGAGTAGCACCTGTGTGGTGCCCATGCTCACTGCACTGAAGACGAACTTGTGGAATTCCTGAGAGAAGACAGAAGAGCTGCTGCAAAGAGTTAGCTACGAGCAGCCAACAGCCACCACGTCTCTCCAGTACCAGTGAAGGAAAAGAAAGAGGGGGAAAAAGGAACCAGGACCCACTTGTCTAATGGAGAAATATGGGCACACTAGTGTTCTGCATTACAGGAGGCTGTGGATAGTAAACAGTAAACAACATTCCTCAGATGCTCACATGCCTCCTCATAAGAAGAAAGGATAGTTAAACAGGCATCTGTTAGCAAAATGGGAACAGAAACTCAAATTTACTGCAGTACTCACAGACAAAAGTTCTTATTACCCATATTTTATGAATTGATTTGGAAGAAATTGAAGGATGGCAGTAATTTTAAGCATGACATTCATTTTGGCAGGGTAATTCAGTACTTCAAAGTAACACATGTGCACTCCCATTTGTTTAGGAAACCACACCTGCAACCCACAGGTTTGGAGGAATCTGAATCTCATTTTTTGTGAAAGACTAAGCCAAGAACAAGCTTGCTCCAGTAACGTGCCTCCCATATGAAAATTAAAACATAAAGAGAATGCCAACAATCTAAATTTAGACGCAGTGGAAGTGCAACTCAATTGACTTCAGAAGAGCTACACACTTATTTGTGTCTCAGTTCAGCCTTTGGGGATTAAACAAACAATCCTTTTGTTCACCTTCATCCTTTCCAATTTTAAAGTAAGTGGACAAATACTTTAATCAGTAGCACTTAAAATAGCTCTGACTGACTTCTGCAGTTCAAAAGGAACAACGATACAACACGCATGAAAACTGCAAATACCTGTGGTGTTATACAAGAGGGATATTAACGCTTCCAAGTGACCAACCTTATTAAACTGGGCCAAGTTGAAAATCATCACGCATACAACCTTGCAACCCTTTCACATCTTTGTTAAGCAGTAAACAAAGGGCTAGATTTTTCTATTCCTATAACAAGATCAGCAACATCTGAAACATTTCGTTCTGCTCCATAGGAAACTGAATATAATTTGCAAGCTTCAAAGTAAGAAGCAAATTTGCAGAAACAAGGTAGAGAAATTCAACGGCTATTACATTGCTCAAGTTCAGATCTACATTCTGGTGTCATTCTTTTCTCATTAGCAGCTGCCTCCTGATTTACATTGGGTTTTCCAAAGAGCTTTCAATTATCCAAAAAGTAAATATATAAAACCTACTTCTCTTGAGGGAAAAAAAAAATTAAGCTTTGTTCTGATATCAGGTAGGTGTCATTTCCACAAAGTATTTAAAATAGGGTCTCAACTCTGGTGTCATTTTTTTCCTTTGGCAGAACTTGCTCTTACAGTAGCATAAAATCAGAAGGAACTTCATTTGAAAAAATGATGTCAAAGCCAGTAGGATTCCCTGTGCTGTTTGTGTTAATTAGGAAAGACTATAAGACAGGGAGAAAGAGAAAAGCACATTTGTCATGCTATGCATCATTCAAATACAAATGCGGGTAAAGACAATTGAGAGGCTGAGGAGGATATTTGTGAAATGCTCACTGAAGCAGATTTTATTATTTTTAAAATTCCTTTTAATTAGATAAACGCCAGTGTGCACGTGACAGCTGGCAGGAAAAAACCTGCCCTACCTTTCAGAGTCTCCTGCAAACTCTGCGCACAGGCTGCCAGTTTGTGGCTGTCGTGGTTCTTCCCAGTATTCTCTCCCGCTGAGGATGGCAAGGCCAGGTGAAGGTTAACCACCGTTAGATCATTCATTCCAACCTGGGGGAGGAAGGAGGAGAAATCAATGCACAGGGCACGGAAGGTCACAAAGCAAAACCACGTGCCTGCTCCCAGTACTTTCAGTAGTAAATTTGGAGGACTAGGACTCCCTCTGCTATGTATGTGGTGTGTTTTGGTGTGTCTTGTTTTGAGGAGGAAGGGGAGGGAGGCATTTTGCAGCTTTGTGTGCCTTAACCTGAAAGCCTCTCAGATCTGGTGAAACTGGTTTGCATATGCAAACAGCTCCCTTCCACCACAGTTGCAGAAAGAAGTCAGCTGCTTATGAAAATCAGTTTATGTAAAACCAGTTATTAATAAGCTACAAATAATGTCATGGTCATTACAGGGGCTAATTACTACTGTCTTGTGATTAGCCCTAGTTCGTCACAGAGACTAACCAAGAAACTTAATGTACCTTGAAAGAAGCTGTTGGCTCTCTGCAATCTTCTTCTTACCTTCTGGGAATCACTTGGAACAAGTAATACTTACTCCTAATATTGACCTATTTGCATAATTATTTAATTACTAGTAATTTATTTATTCATAATTATTTGATCAATGCTTCTCTCAAAGCATCACCAGACATGTCAAATTGGATTCCTCCATCACAGCCTATGCAGAGATGGGCTCCCTCTGCTTACATGTTTGCTCAAGCTTATGTACAAGAACTGTTTTCAAAACTGATGACATTGTTTTAGATGGGTTCAGCCTAGTGAAAAAGCTTTGTAATGGAAAGTCTGCAGTATGATAGCAACATAAGACAGGCTAGCCCGAGTCTCTCTGCAGCACTGTGCCTTATACACACACACACATATATACATAATCTATCTCCATTCTCCCTGCACTTATCCCTCTTTGTGGCACTGACAAGAATAACAGCCTTGTGGCTGGCTGCTGCTGGACACACACCTCATTCTGCCTGTGTTAATTTGGTAAAAGACGAACAAGGTGACTGGTGACTTCTGTCACACTCTCAGTGGCTACGGATAGTATTGAGGATCCACTGACCCTCACATTCTCAAATGCTCCCTTGCAGCAGGGCTTGCTGCCACAGGAGCAAGGGAAAGGACTGACTGTGATGAACTACCATATGTCCACTAAGCACTTGTCCATAATCAAGCCATGGGACAGTGATGAGATAGGTTAGAGGCTCATGCAAATTATTATCTGTTAGAAGTCTCTTTTCATCTTACCCAAGTTCTTTCTAATAAAAGCTCTGCAAGGGTCAGCTGGCACAATGGCAGTTACCTTGAAATGTGCAAGATACGGGTGAGGATATGAGTGCCTCCCGTTGCCATTAGTCTGTGCGCTCTCCTGAGATGAGGCATCTTTCAGCTCAATGCCAGCTGTCGTATCCCAGAGGAAGCCAGAATATTCAACTCCCTGAAATTAAAAAATGAAAAGAGAAAAGCCAGTTATAAGAAGGTAAAACCAAAACATTCTGCCCAAATTCAGCCCCACAGGTGAAACTTGCACCTGCAAGTTTCAATACTTCTGTTTCTGTTGGCATTGGCACACATCGCTCCCAAAATATGCAGAGGTGGTAGAAGATGAAGTATGTAGGCATGGTGCCTGCTGAAGGTAGCCCAATTTACTATGTGTAAACGAGAAATAGCATCCTAGGCTATCAGTAGGAGACACAGAGATCAGGTGGAAATGCTTCTTTATTGCATCCCAGCCAAATCCCCCTACCAGATGTGGGAGGGACACTTCCTGGGCACCTCCACTGACTTCACTGAAAACTGAGTGTGCCAAGCTGAAACATGCATTGCTATGCTACTCACAGCCCCTCACACCTGCACGGTGGTAATTTTGGATACTCAGGTAATTTTAGCACTGCTCGGTCCTGCCAAGGATTTAATAATCTGTTTTATTTTATACAGGCAGGGCATGTTCAAGACCACCACAGGGGTGAAAGATGCTGCCTCTCATGTGTGTGTTTGGGCTGATGTGGTCCTTGTTTCCTCCTAGTCCAGGCAAAGCACCAGATTCCTCTGAGCACGGTCAATAATGAGGTAGTTCTTTACCCACAGGATTATTTTTCTAACCATGAGCTCAGTCTCACTGGGTGACTGCTAGGGCTTGCAGCAGACAATGCTGCACACAGTTGTTCCTTCTCCACAGGCCGTATGCCATCTCACAGCCTTCTGTTGCCCGTAAGCTAAAAACACCTTGGCCCCTTCAGTCTCTTGGCATGAAATCTGGTCTAGACCTCTCAGCCCTGTCAACCTTTGCTGTCTGTTTTCCAGTTTGAACATTTCACACTCAGCTCTGTGCTCCTTTCATCCTGCATGGGCTTTTTTTTTGATAATTTCATGATATGGAATTGGCATTTTCAGAAAGCTGCCTACCCTGGTCGCATCAAAAGCAGTACCTAATTCAAAGCCTCTCCTCCCATCACCCAGACACCACTTTCCTTGGCACCATTCAAACCCACTTCCCTTAGCGAATCATAGTTAAATCCATCGGAAAAAAGAGTTTTCTCCATTTCAGCTGCAATAAAAAAGTGTTAACTGCTCCACTGACTTCCCAAGAGCCTTGAAAGTATTAAGGTTGGCTAAAATTCTTTGGCAGCTCCTTTGATAACTAACCCTTAAATACTGACAAAATTATTCCCCCAGTCAGAAGTCTAAGGTCTGAAAACTGCTACAGGAAAAGATGCGGAAGAATAAAACCGTTATCAACAGGTGTTTGCTATTTCCTGGCTCCAGTCTTCACATCAACATGGTGGTCAAAAGTCATTGCCTGGTTGAAGGCCAAATGCTCGGCGTATGTGGAAGCACGAGCCTGAAGCACCATCCAGTATTTGGCATTATTTAGCCCTGTAGAGCCTCCTGAGATTGGTTTGTGCTGAAGATGCTCTGTTCGTGAGGTTACACTGTGTTACCTCATGGCATTGCATCTGTGTACGGGGTGTTCAAACCTGACTGGCTCATTAACTAGCCCAGTGTTAGAAGAGACTTTTTGGCTTATCGGAGGGTTCTCCAGCACAGTCAGATTTCTGTTAAAGCAGCTAAAAAGCAGAGTCAGTAGATAAAATTTCTATTCTTAGCTTGGTCACACATTTCTCTCATAATTTTGGGAACCATTCATCCTTATTTCCCTACCAGTAAACCGAGGTGGATGACAAGTTTTATTTACTCAGTCCATAGTCAAAACTACCATTGTTATCTTTGGAAATACAGTTCAAGAAAGAACTGATGGAAGACTCTGGATTTAACATAGAAACTCTGAGACATTTATTAATAATTCTTGGGAAAAGAGAAAAAGTGGCAGGAACAACTTTCACAGTTTTGCACAACTATTTATATTCAGTGTTTTAATGATCTGGCCTACCAAGAAATCCCAAAGGAAAACTCCAGCCAGGAATAAAAATTAAAATAAATAAAATAAAAAATGCCCTGAAGGGCATTTGCACTGTGCATTGCAATTAAGTGTGAATTGTATTAAAGCTTGGACACATTCAGACCCTCCATGCCTGTCTGGTGGTAGCTACAGTCCAATCCTTGTGCTGCTCGGGTAGTGGGTTTTAGCTGGAGTTTGGTTCCTTGTTCCCCTTCATTCTTGGGTTTTACTCAGAACGGCAATAAAAAGAGGTGTGCCTCCCAAAAATCACCAGTGAACAGGGATGCAACCTGATTTGGAAAAGCCAAATTAAGGAAATGTGGATTCCAAGGAGAGTGGTTATTCCAAGGAAAGTGGTTACAGGACACAACTGAAGCCACAGTAACAACAGTGCTCAGAATAGATCATTCCAGATCAAATAGCTCGTTCAAGACAGCCTCATGTACTGCAAGGCACCACTTGTTACATAACAGGTCTCCATTCCCTCTTTCACCCCACAACAACATCCCCACTCTGATGACTGCATCATGAAAATGACCCTGATCAGCAACAAAAGGCTTGAGCTCAAGGAGGACCTTCCTCCGAAAACTCATTAGCACCCTTAAAGGGAAAAAAAGAGACATTTCCTTTGGGAGACACTGCTTTTGGGCACTGTTAGTCACGTCCAGCCCAATGCAGCTATATCTTGAATATTGTCAAAAGTAGCAGGTGCAGCTGTCACCACCATATAAATTAGTACCTCTCTACAGTATATACACATATTTCCACAGCAGAAGACGCTGCAGGGAAAAGCACAGTGCAGCATGGTGCAGGTTTCAAATGGTGTCCACAGCATTTTTAACACCTGTACAAAGCACTCTGGAGAACGTAGGAGATAAAGTCTTCTAGGTGAGGACGGCAGGCTGCAGGGCCCCTCTGCAGACTCTTCACTTGCAAACTAGGAAAATGGGGAGCCCTTACAAATGCCAGCCAGTGCAGCACCAGGGAACAACCTCAGGTGATCAGCACAAAAAAATTCACAAGTACTGCTGCCTACCAGGGGCAAAACTGAGGGCTCTTTCCTTGCCCTAATGTGTAGCCTTTCTTCTGTATTTCTGTACTGCCTTTATCCACCATACCTCCCACAAATACACACACACCTTCCTCCTTAGAAGCACACCACAATTCTTGCAAAACATCAATCGCGAAGTCAAATTGAAAGCTGTAGGAACAGTCAGCATAAAAAAACAAGAAATGCAAACCTTTCCAAAAAGGATTTGCAATGTGTGTTGCCTTAAACATTCAAAATACATCCTTGGTTAGAGGGGAAAAAGAAAGCAAAGCCAAAGTTCAGACTTAGGGATTAATGTACCTTGTGTAGCTGGCCTGAGGGTTTTTCGGAAACAACACCCTTCCAACATCCTCTAGGGCCCTTCCACTTGCGGATGTTTGGCAGCGTTGGCTGGTTCAGCTCCATACAAAACTAGAGAGAAAAGAAAGAGGAAAAAAAAAATATCAGCTTCGTAGGGTTTTTAAAAAATTGCAAAATAAAGCATGTAATAAAGCATTGGTAAGAGGCACAGTGGAGCACAGGCTGTGCTCTTTGCCCTCCCTGAAGGCTCACAAAGGAGGTGGTCTGAGTCACATCCCAGGCTGACTCACCCCTGACTTGGAGATAAATAAAAATTAAAATAACTTATTGCAAATGCTGCGAGTAGAACGTTACTCCCTCAGACCCTTTTTTTCCCCCCTCCAAAGCTACTTGTTTGATTGGAAACGGGTTGCCTCTGTGCTGCTTCCAAAGATGTTGACTGCACCATATCCCATCCCTGCCAGGGGCTTCAGGAACAGCTGCTGAATACTCCCAGGGGTCAGGAGGCCTCCACAGTGTGGCTGGCTCCACTCCAACAATGCAGCCACTGGCATGACACAAGAGGAAGGGTGTAGGCCAAGCTCAATAGCTGGTGTTTTGGGGCTAAGGTTCCTCTGACTTTATGCCAGGGACACGTGGTTGAGAACCTCCACGCATGAGGGAAGTGGCTGCACACTCGCACGCAGTTCCAGCACATCCTTCTCACGCTCCCTGGAGGTTTTCGCCTTCCTGGTCACTGCTATACAACCACAGCACTCAGACACTGTTATGTGTCCAAGCACATGGTCAGAGCTTTAGAGGCTGCGCCCTAATACCCAACAGATCAGGGATACTGTAATTGTGGACACTGTGGAGAACCACTGAGCCAACCTGGGTAACATCCTGAGATGGATATATAAATAAATAAATAAATATTAATAAAAACCAGCCTGGAAAATCTGGAATCTGGAACTCACTGATGTGGACAATATGGAATACATTTTGCCAGGAGTTTCAAAATAAGGCTTAACAGGAGGAGCTAGAGTCCTTGGCAAAGCTGATGCTGGCTCCAGAAAGGCTCAGCCTGGAAGCTGGCAGGGATAGGCATCAATCAAACACCCTGGCTGTGCTGCAGGTTCTGGCTGTGTGGAAAGGGGATAGTTAAAAGTCATCACTGTGAAAGAGCAACAGGGACTTCCACTGTGCATCATTTTGTTCTGACACTGGAGAAACTGTGTTAAAATGCAGAGGCTTTCATAGTCAAAGAGGACCCTCAGACAAAATTTTGTATCCAAAATGTCCCTCCAGATCAAGCAGCAATTTAACAAAGAAGGATTTTCAAGGCAAACAATAACAGTGTATACACAGCAACTCTTTTCAGTGGGGCATGCCAAACACAGTTTGAAGAGCTACAGAGCTGCATAGATATAAGAGTTTCCTACATAGGTACCAGTAAAATGATGGAATAGTTATTGTCATGTTTATTTTATGTTTTCATTCAAAAATGAAAAATAAAATCTTGCTCTTGCACTGATTGCCTTGGCTGCAAGTTCAGCATCCTGGAGGCTGAAGCTGTAAGCAGTGATTTTCAGATACACAAAACTCAGCCACTCTTTTTTGCCTCAGAAGGCCAAGCGTCATGCAAAAACACGTGGCACACCTTTTAAAACAGTTTTCTGACACGTAGAAGTTGGCTGGGGCTTCTTATTCAAGATGCCACAGTAGCACATCACATTGTTGCCCGTTATGTACCTTCAGGTAGAGCTGGGGCTGGGCAGATTTATAAAACAAGGAGGCACACAGAGTGTTTGCATGGCCTGGAAACAGAGCCTGGCTCTCAACTTATCACCAGGTGCTACCCCAACAAACACGATAAATCACAGCAGCAATAATTACTCATTCCTGGTGCCACCCTGATGTCTTTAAACAGGGTGAATTTTGTGAATGAGTTTCTTAACATTTAAATAACTTAAATCAGCAAAGAAAAATAGGAGTTGAACTGTAACCTGACAAAAGAGTTAACTTATCTCTGAGTTGCAGCTGTCTAGAAAGTCCAGCCAGCACAAAGCATATGACACGGGTGAATAAATCCTACAGAAACCATCACTTTATTAAAAAGAGCATCTGCAGTCAACTAGTTTGAATAGTTTGTTTCCTCCAGATTGATTTTTTTTAAGGCCTTGATTTAACTTTGTGCAAACAAAAAGATGACAAATAAGATTACATGGTTTGTTCAGAAAAAAAAGCCATCAGCCCATTCTGGGTACGGCTGCAGCAATGGAGAACTTGGCCTACAGCAGCTGACTTCAGTCTGTGCCCATTTTCCAGGGCTTAAAGGCACACAGATTTTGAAGCTGTGACAGCATACTTGCTGAGGTCATGTTTTTTTGCTGAAGTGAGAAGGGCATTTTTCAAATCATGTTGTTCTGCCCACAAAACCCAACGTCAACCAACATTACGCTTTCCCTCATGCAGTAAAAATATACAGGCAAGCTCCTAGCCCACAATGGGAATGAAAGAAAAATGCCTTTTCTCTCTGCAAAGCTAAGTTAGACCTATGCCAATCCCTTGGAGAAGCAGTTCTTCGAGTGGTAAAGAAAAATGAAAATTAAAATCTCAGTCAATAAGAACAACTTTTTTTTTTTATTTTACCCAAATCCTCTTAAGAAAAAAAGCTCTAGTTTTGTTTTTCTCTAGAGCCTTTCAGGCTGCAACTTTCATGAAATTTAATCAGCTTCTTCATAACATGCTACACATACCAAGTCAAAGCTCACATGCATACCATAAGACCAACAGTACCAGGGCTTGTTTGCTTATGCCCTGTATTACATCTATGCCACCACGGTTTCTCTTCCAGCTGGGTGCTGGTTTTTGTGGGATAGGCAGTTCTGCCAGGGAGCAGGAACATGGCAGCACCAGGCTCCAAGGCATACTCTAAGCAAAGAGCAGTCTGTGCTCGTGAGAGGTCAACTCCCTTGTGCCAGGTACCTACCTGCCCATTGGATTCAATGATCTTAAAGGTCTTCTCCAACCCAAAATGAGTCTATGAGTCTATGATTGCCCCCATTTGGCATGTAAGGTGCCAACAAGGGCCACCACTCCAGGAACTGGGACAAGCTCCATTGCCTTTGCTTATTGGCAATACATCACTTTCCCAAGAAGAGAATTTCCGAAGACATAATTGTTCCTTGTCCACCCTGATAAAGAGCTGGCACCTGTTCCTCCCAGCCTGTCCAGAAGCAGAGACAGGTACAGTAATGAACTTATGACTGATATTGGAAAAGAACAGAGGGCAGCTGGAAAAGTTGAAGAAATGCACTGTGGCACTAAACCCTGATTTTCTCTGTGCCGCCCATGATGCACATTTGAGGAGAGATTGGAGAGGGGAAGGCAAGGGGTCTTGGATGAATTTGGGAGTGCATAAAAGAACATATGCTGGGCTGGCATGTGCTGGAGATTATGAGGAAGTTACAGACTCCCTAACACACCTACCTGCCTCCCCAGGACACTGCAAACACTGCCAACAAAAGCATCTAATTTGTGCATAAAGTTAGATCTCTTCAGGTGCAGGAACTCTGCCCACTAGGAGAGCTGCCAGCAAGCACCCTGCAGTAGCCCATAAGCAGCTCTCACCACCCCTTCTTAGGATGCTCTGGTTACTCTGTGTTTCATTTTGGGGTGCTATTTATGCATCCAGTTCCATTTGTGCAGCAGCACCATCCTTGACAGATGATGACACCACTCCACATCTTTGCCTGACAAGCATTACTCCTGTAACACCAGCTCTTGGGACCACCCTGAGCCAGCAACTTCCCTTTTGCTCAAAAAGAAGATGGACTATTCCTAAGCTCTGAGGAAACTAAATGTGACCCAGGAAAACAATGTCTTAGGGTTTAACAATAATTTCAGACTTGGAATAAGCACAGAGGCTACGAGAAGAGTAAAGAGAGAAGGAGCAGTGAGGAGGAGATTCCGGGGTGAGCCTACTGTTATGACACTGCATCCTGGTGCAGTAATCATCACCTGAACTTCAGAAAGGCACTCAAAGAAATTAAATGTCCATTTTGGTTAATTACCACAGAAGCTTTCAGGCCAAAAAGGGCACTGCAGTTAAGGTAAACAACCTGCTTCACCAAAGCAAAGGTGATTTTCATTCCTCTTAATGAAGAAGAGAGATGAGAACTAGGAAATAAATATTCCTTTCAAAATGACACATATACAGTTACTTTTCTTTTAGCAAGCACTAGAGGGAGCAGCTTTAATGAGTACCAGAGGCGAGTAAGAGACTTGTATCAATTCCTTATCATCTCAGCTATGTGGAGGTGTCATACTAGTAAAGATTTCCCCATCAACATGGCAAAAGAAATTTGGAGTTCAAGGTAAGGGCTGTTCCATGCTACAGAGCATCTCACAGTGATGGATTTGGTGCTTCTGGGAAGGGTAAACAGAAGATCTCTAAGATATACCATCTAAATTGTGCAGTGGCACTTGAGGAGAAGCTCCCCAACCTTCTTCAATAAAACTCTCATCCTGAAACATGGTCTAATATATTTCTGACAGAAGATACAAAAAAATGGACAGTGGCTTCATAAGACCATCTGGCACTGCTCTTTTTTAATCCATCTTTTAATACATACATGACTTCCCTGCTCCATCCCTATGTACTGTATAAACTAAAAATTAAATGCACATTGTCCTTTCTTTTCTTTATTCATCCAACTGGACTTTTATTTCTCATTGAAAAAACAGACTCAATCTACCACATACAGGATACAGCTACAGTTGGTGCACCCTAAAGAAGCCTGACCCAGAAAGTCAGGAGCAGAAACATTACAAATATCTCTGAGAAGTTGAAATCAACACCTTTGGTTTTCAAGCAAAACTACCTGATTTGACACCAATGTCCCAGAAGAAGACTGTTGTGTTAGATCACATTGTGAATAGGAATAGGTGGAGTTAAGGGGTGGAGAGATTTGTGGGTGCTGTATTTTATGGAACTGGCTATTGAGGTAGGGTTAGGGAAAGGTCAGAGGCTTCAGGACTGTTGTCCTGGTGTGGGCACACATGACGGCACAACACAAGTCAAGACGGGATGCAAGACATAGCCAGGTCAGGATGCTCAGCGGACTTCTGCAGCCAGATAACACTGAATTGACTTCCCACAGGCTGGAGCAACTCAGGAAGAGGACACAGAGGAGCATCAAGCCTTTCAGAGACATCTGGATTCTCCTGTAACCAAAGGTAACAGCACGGAAGGAAGCGTTATTGTGGTTAAAGGCTGAAACAGAGACTCAGCATTGGATCCCATTTCCCACTGACAGGAGTGTTGTCTCAGGCCTTTATTGCTTGTTTGCCTTTCCCTCAAGCATATCCTTTTCCTGTTTGCAGCATAGTAAAAAAATACACACACGAGAACTAGATGAATCCACTGCCACGGGGGAAGCAGTCACAAACTCTCTTCAGAGGGACCATGTAAGTAACATGAGGGGAAGCTGGAGTGACTCTATGTTAAGACACAAGATTTTTCACATGCCCATGAAACTAGTCCCTTCTAGGAAGACTTCATTAAAGACTGCATAATGTTTATTGCTTGTGTGGTTCAAATGTTGATATTATAAGGGCAAATAAAACTTGGCAGGCAGATGGGGGTCCAATAAGCAGATAATTATGGATGTTTTCAAAGGAGAACAACCCCCCTCCAGGGAATCAGTTTCATTCTCAGCCACATGTATATATATATCATGTATATATACATCTGTGATGGAAAAAAATTTCTACTTTTCCATATTGTACATAAATCTATAATGGCATTAGAGCTGAAGAAATAATAATTTTAAAAAAATTATAAGGTTTAGGAAAAAAATTCTAGGATAAAAAAAAAGATAAGGAACCAATCCACTGAAAGGGCAAAAGCCACAGATTTACTCATGGAAACCTTATCTGCCCCTTTGGCCATGTTAGTGCGTCCTGTTTGTACTGGGTCATTGAGACCTGGGGGAATACTTTCCCACCCTTTATATGCTGATTTGTCGTTCCTAGAACTAAACCAAAACATCCAGATTCATGACTGAATAAATCCTTGCTACCCTTCACGTTCTTCACAAACATTGTCTAATGCATCCTTCAAAAAGCTCCATAAATTTTGTGAGAGGTGAAATCAAGGTAAAGCCGCCCTTCAGCAAAGCCAAATATTCCACACTGTCTCTCTTCAGAAATAATATAGCACCTGTAAGCACAGTCACCACCTCTACATACCTTTGTGTGCTATGGACATACAAAGATCATTTGTTGGTATAATGTGCATGCGAATTGGGGTCCCAAAGCTTGGTCCATCTGAAGGCACCTATGGCTTTTTCATCAACTCCAGATGAACTCATTTGTTTTTGTAGAAAATGTACTGCTTCTGCTTCTTAAAGAGCATACCAGTAATTCAGACACCCATAGAGGAAGGATTTCTTTCCTCTGAAGATCAGATTCTCACTCAGCTCCTAAATGACTGCTCCAGGCACCACGTTATGGACTGCAGAGTCAACACTTACCATGCTGCAGCCTTACCACCCAGCAGTGTTGTGATGACCTGAATTCCCAGCTTTGCTGCAAAAACACTTCTAAGCTTACTTAGAAAAGGAAACCTCTGGGACTGAGCTTCTCAGAGGAGATAGAACAAGGAAGGATCATTTTTCAAGCCCAACAATACATAGGCTAGAAACTAAGTTGTCCAAGTCCCTCTGCCTGCTTCAGAGGGGTGTAATTCTGTGTCTGCAGAGGGGTACTGGTTGGTAAAGCATCAGAGAACCCCATCATTTCGGCACCCTCGGTTTGGCAGCAGCTAAATGATGCCTGGCAAGATTGGAAAACTTTTCAAATCGAAGGCATTGTTTCCCACATCAGGTATCTGAGCCCCATCTTGAACTTGACTCTCTTTTGAACCTGCACATGGATGTGAATCCAGCTGGACACGCGCCTCTCTCCTGCCACTGCTGTGTTACTCACCTATTGTACTTCATGAATGTGTGGGAAATAATTATGCTGATAAGCTTAACATTATCTCAGTTATCAAAAGTGTCTAATGGTTTGTTTCCATATACGAACCTATTTGAATCAAGTCACTTGTGGGTTTTTTTTTAAGTCAGGCTTTACTGGAGCAGCTGAGGAGTGGTAGGAGCCTAAGTTTGCACTCCCACATTATTTGCTTTCCCTTTTGAGTACTTATTTTGGCAAAACTTAGCAGTGAATTTCTACACTGCCCTCCCAGATGAATTATAGCTCACCACAGCCACCCAACTGTTTAATTCTTTGTAATATCTAAGAGGAAATTACTTTCTTGAGCTTTGAATATATGATTAAAAAACAGATTGTAGCACATAAAGCTCTCCTTTAATCACAGTGTTCTCAAGACAACAATGCAGATCATTCACTGACCTGTTCTCCTACCTTCATCCTAAACAAAAGTGATTATTTATAACACTGTATTTTTATACATCTTCAAAAGGAAGCCAGGGAAGAACCTTTGGTGCAGAGCAGCAAAACAACAACTGAAAGAGGCAATGCAATAACTCCCCAATACATTTTAAGTGCTCAGGCCACTAGTAAAAAACTGTGGAATGCTCAGCTACCTATTGTCAAAATGGAATACTCACTATCTTTCAACCAGTTTGCCATTTAATAGGAAGGTGTCTTCATGGATGCTTGGTGGAAGTCTGTGCTGCCCTTGTCCTATGGAAGAGTAAGGCCATATTTGGCAGGCCTCCATGAAGGAGAAGTTTTGTGGGTTCTTAATTTCTCATGTTTCCATTCATAAGCTGAGCTTTTAACTTGTACTTCATGAGACAGACTCATTTGGCAGAAGACATTTCCTGACTACTTCTTTTCCTACTCTTAAGGATGTTCTTTTTGTTTTTAAGCATAACACAGGAATTAACGCTCAAGAGGTCATCAAGGATGGTCATAAATCTTTGGAATTTATTCTTGAAGTCTTTTCAAGAGAGTGTTTTATTCTTCATAACTAGGTAGTATAATCACTGACAGCTATCAGGACGTGCCAGAGGACTGATGCGATATAAGGAAGAGTAAAAAGAAACCCTCATGACTATGAGGTTATCTTTTTCATCAAGCTGGTTTTATGAGAGGTGAGTGGTTGAGTTCAAGCACTTCCGCTATGTTGTCATAAAACAGTACCCAGCTCAACTGGGAAAGCTGTGCTAAAATCATAGAATCATGAAAATCATGAGCATCCATGCAGCAGTTGTTCGGAGACCTGAACTACATGCTAATTTGGACTAGATATAATGTACTGGGCAACTAGGAGTCGGTGGCTTCCTGGGAACCCCTCTTTTTTTGTTGTTGTTTTTGTTTTCTTTTGGTTTTTGTTTAATTCCTGGGATGATTCTTTTCTCATGAAACTCAAGAATTGATTTCTCTGGTGCGGTCTAAAACAATGTCACTGTGAGTACAACCTTACCCACCCAGTAACTACCAGGACTACACAAGGTGACAATGAGTTTATCAGAACCTAGCCCCTAATATGGAAGGCAAATAGAAAATCATCCTATGAAACATGAGGTACAAAAGTGATATGAAATAGTTTCTTGTCAACCAATTCAAAACATCCCGAACAAACCAACCAGTGAGCTCTATCTATTTGTCATGATCTGAATCTCCTGATCTGCACAGTGCCTAAAGCCAGAGGAGAAGGGGAGGGAGAAAAAATATGCTAATACAAAAGAAAAGCAAATAAAACTGAAAGAGAATGGGGAAATCACAATATTTGAATGCTATTAATCAAGGAAAACTGCTTAAGCACTTAAGATAACTAGGTCTCTCTCTATTCCCATGATAAAAATTTACTAATTTCTAGAGATGATGGCAAGTGAGTTGGGTGTTTTGTGGCTTCATTTCTTTCCTACTGTTAGTATTACTGTTTTCCCCAGCTGATTTACATCTCTGCTTAGAGCAAGCATTCTTTCCCATGGTAAGAACACAAAAACAAGGAAGAAAGGAACACATAATGTGACTCACAACCATTGACAGCCTCAAGTATTTATTCTTCCTTCAGGCATTGATTACACCAGCCTACAGAACACTGTGCCACCTTCTGTAAAGTTATTTAAATTGGTCTCACCTCCTAATCCATTACTTTTTTTTTTTTTGGATGCTTATTATCAAGAGGATCACTTCCAGGCTGCTAGCATTAGGCCATGTTATCTCACCTTTAAAAAAAAAATCTCATCCACCTGTTCTTTTTTTTTTTTTTCACAGCTCTAGCCCTTAATTTAAAGAACCCAATTTGACACTGATTCCTCTCTGAAATAGCACATGCTTTATTTATAAGTTTGCATGAGTAATAATAGATGGTTTTCTGTCTCTCCTTACTGGCATGCCCTCCACAGAGTCTACAGGTCTGTCCTCCAACCCTGACCACTGTTCTGCTCTAACAGATGCCATGGACTCCGGCTTCCCATAGAGAGCATATGGATTATTTAATCCACATAAACGATCAAAAATTTTTTTGGGGGACATTAAAACATCCCTGCTGCTATGTCAAAGGGGGAAAAAAAAAAGCCGAACAAAACCCCCCACCCTTCCCCAGATTGCTGACTTCAAAACTGGTCCTGTTCTATGAACTTGCTTTGCCTTCTACCATCTTCTAGAAAAAAATCAGGAAAAAGGACTGACTAAGGACCCCTATTACTTCTACAACCCACAATCAAATCTTAATACATGCCAGCACTTGTAAACACATATTTTTTGTTTGTCGCTGTTCTGGAAGTGTAGAGAATGATTTCACTATTGGGTGAGTTTGGCTTTTGTTTGGGCATAAGACCAGACGCCCTACAAAAGAATGCCCAGCTATTATACCAAGCAACCTCCATACCACCACTGCTCAGAGAGGCACGCCTGTGCTCTAGGGAAGAAGGCATCTCATAAAGGACAGAATTTTAAGAGAATTTGTTTTCTTTGCAGCTCCCTGTGGCATGTACAGCATGGCTTCTAGTGTTTTGTTCATTGAAGTCCACTGATTATCAGAAAATAGATGGGCAATGCAACTAAAGATCAAAGACACCAGAAATTCTAGTAGATAAAAGCCTGTGCTTCCAATGCTGCTAACCACGTGATGAGAGTTTGCAGTTGAGGGGCCTGAAAAGACAAAGTAGTCATAGGTCCTCCTACAGAGAGCTACTGAAATCATCATGGAGCTGGCCACAGCTGTAAGGTCCACCGATACATCTCCTTAAGCCATCTAAATCCCTCCTTCAGGACAGAAAGGAAGAAAATATGAAAGGCCAGAAGCAAACACTGTATAGCTGCAGCATTCCTAAGCCAGTTTAGTAGATAGGATAACACCGAAAAAGCCTGTCAACATCATTTCCAGCTCCACTCAGCCAAAACCAATTCCTTCCCAATAACAGCTATACTTCCCTTTACTCTTAGCTTTTATGACCCCAGTGAACGAAGTTTGAAAAAAATTAATACTTTGCATTACTGAGTATTACCTGCACTCAGATAAACAAGCAAGACAAGGGAGAGAGGGGGAAATATAGGGAGGGTGTGGGAAAGCAAAAGAACAGAATAATAGGGAATGAGGTTAGAAAAAAAATTAAAGTTAAATCAGCTGGACAATTTGGAATAACCTCCTTTTACTGTAAGTGGTTAATCATTGACTCCTTGGTGGCTTTGAAGGAACAGGGCAGGAGGACCTACACCAGCTGATGAATTATGCAGAAGTCTATCCCGGCTGATTTAGGCAAAGGAGATGGTGAAAGACTTGACTCCACCTATCCTCTCTAGAAATGGGGAGCAGAAAAATGAGGCAGTGACAGGGCTGGAAGAAACTGAACAAAGGTCCTGACTAAGTCAGTGGCCACGTTGACATCTCCTTTTCCTGTTCTCTGAAAGCGAGACTGCTGTTTCCTTATCTGACTCTAGAGGACAGCCAAACGTACTTGATTTTCAAACGGGTCAACTGGTTTCTGGAAAGGATAGTTCTAAGAACAGACAGCAAATATAACTTCTTTACAGCAACTAATTCATTAATTGCAAATTGCCTTATGATCTTTTTTAACCAACAGCTCAAAGCAAAGCAAGACTGCAAGATGGGGCTCACACTGTACAGGAGGATTATGGCAACTAAAAATATGCACACAAAGACTCAGTCCTGAACTAACTGCATTTCTGGGGTACGTCTGCTCCAGCTTAAAAAAAAACACAACAGAAAACCTCCCCAAAAATCACATCAAATGCATATATAACCATATTTATATCCATGCAAGCAAGAAATGATGTTATCCCTGCAAATGGAAAACAGCACCTCTCTCTCAAACACAGAAAAGCTCCTACGGATAACCTTTCACAAATAAACAACCTGCTCTGCTTGGAGAGGGATTTTATAAAGAACAGAGATTACAATGGGCTTAATCATGATTAAACACTGATCTGGCTCAATCTACTCAAAAGCAGACAAAAGATAAATAAAAACCTCCAGCAGATGCATTTCATACTGGAAATTCTGGAACCTCAATTGACGTCACACTTTTTATGTTCTGATAATATCTGGAGGAAACAGTACACTGGATCAAGAAAACAAAAGCAAATTTTTACTTAAAATTCTCCATGTACTGTGTAGAAAGAAGGCGGTTACAGCAGGGAATGAACAGGGCAGCTCAGCATTTTACAAACCTGTTTTTGACTGCAGCCGAAACTGCACTATCAGAGTGATGCTACTAGAAAGAAACAAGCACTCCATTTTGTCCTCATCTCCTGTGCCTTACCCTGCAAAAATGGACAACAGTACTCAATGCATTTTCCTTCAGGCCATAACTACTTCTGATCAATGGCAGGCATGTTAAATCTCTTTTAGTAAAATAACACCCTCAGTATCACACCAGTTGTAGTTCAATGATTGCTCAGGCACAGTATGAAAATTCTGCGTGACGGGACAGGGCTGCGTTTAGCAAATATCTCCCAAATACAGACATCTGGTCTTTCCTACAGCTGAGGAAACGCAGGAAAGTGATTCCACATCATGGGAGAAAACTTCAGCCGTTAGTACTTCTGAGGGAGGTGGGAAATGTCAAAAAAGGAGCACAGATTTTAGAGATTGCTTGCTTACAGTGCTAAGCTTTCCATTGTTTGCAACAAGGTAAATGTGTTTTCTTTGAAGAAAGAGAAGTCACTCTTTATATGGGGCAGAGGAGTCTCTCTGGAGGAGAAGGCTGATCAGAGTTTTCTGATTCTATCATCTCCGGCAGAGATGCACAATGGATGACCAAGTAAGATTCGGCCAGCAGACAGAAGAGATCCCTTCCTGTGCTGAGAGGGCTAGAAGGTACATCGCTGCCTGTTCTGGTGCCCAGCGAATGCATCCTGTACTTCATAGCCACAGGCACCAGGTGAAAGACTTTCAATCCCTCTTGATTTGTGACTTCCAAAACTTCTCCAGTGAAGGTGAAAGTCCCCATACAGACAGTGCAAGCCTACTGGTAATTACTTTGTTCTTTTCACTTTCTTTTCACTGACCTCTTGGACATAGCTCACATAAATTTGTCATCACTGTCACAGGCAGACCTTAAAAGTAAAATTTATGTTACCCTGATTTTCAAGCTGCAAGTTATGATCAACTTCAAGAAGATCACCCCTAAACAAAATCAAATTTCTTAACCCAATTCCTATCATCCTTCAGCCCACCCAGTGTTTCTCTCAAGCTAGTCTGATAGATCACCTCCGACTTCAAGGAGAATAATCATCGCTTTGCTGAAGAATTCCACACTTTACAAACTGCAGCTCTGAATCACATGATTTACATTTCCTAGATCATATCATGGCTGGGCTTCGCGAATGAAGATTTGGGGAGGGCTCTACCCACATTTGTCACAAGCGCGCTGGTGGCTCAAAAGGCCAATATGAGACAGGTACGTCCGGTTGCAAAAGGCACAGCAGAAAGACTCCTTAGGTGGTATATTCTGCAAGACACGATTCTTTCTGCGTTATCTTTTCTCCTCAAGAGTGATCCTGAGGTTCATCTGCCAGGGCTGAGCGAGCTTGGATGGGAGCAGCGAGGTCCTCAGGATGTAGGTTTAATTAGAGTGACCTTCATTTCCTAGATAAGAAGTCAACAAATGTCTCCATCTACAGTCAAGTAGACAGTCTTTTCTCATCCTGAGTAACAGCAGATGCATTTACTTATGAATACACAAATAGGAAAATAATGTTCCCAAAGCAGGCTTACCTTACAAAAGGGATCACTAAATTGTACAGATTATTTAACCTTTCTCTATAACCTGCCTGTGAAGGAGAAATGAGCTCAAGAGCCCCTGTTAACATCTGAAAGGTGCAAGGAGGAATATCTGACAGAATGCAAATAATATTTTTATTTTTCTTACAAGATGGATGACCCTGCACAACCTACTGGCATCAAGCACAAATGAGAACAATTGTTTTGGTGTACTTGTTGCCTACGGAATAGGACTACAGATTTAAAATGCTAAAACAGCAACTGATGTGAAATGTCACCTGGCTAGGCAGTTCGATCTGCTAATTACTTAAACAGATTTATTTTTCAACTATAAAAACAGCATGTTCCTCAGGAGAATTATTTTTTCCCCTTCCCCGAATAAATACTATTAACATTTGCCAAGTAGAATTCTTCATCTGCAATTAAGGATTTCCCAAAATTAGATCAAGTAAAGTACTCAAAAACACACTGGGGTAAGAGTGCCTCTGGGAGTCTCTCCCAGAGCTATGCTTCTGGAAGGGGAAGCAATGTTTCATACAGATCTCAGCACCAACAAGCCTGCGTGCCTGAGATACTTCCTTCTAAAGTCTGAGTGGCCTTGAACCCTTGTGGGTATGAGGCTGGCACGAATGCTAGCTCTCCTGTGGCATCTCACCATCTGTGTTCTTTACTACCCTTGGCAAATGGCAGCAAACCTTCTAAATCGAAGGCATGCAAGTAATACAATCCCACAGCAGCTGGGGCAAGCTCAGTGAGGAGGCAGGGGGAAGCAAACAGATCAATTTGAAGGTTCAAGGTAAGCCAAAATACAGGTAAGTATGCGCTTGCTTTTAAGCTGCTGGTAAGACCGCTCACAGGAGTCTGTGGCAGGATGGGTCTGATGGGCTATGGCCAAAACAAACACAAACAAGCCCATCTCTGACCCAGAACTTTCACTAGGTAAACACTGTTGTTCCTCTTGTGTGACCTAGTTCACTGAAACAAATTCTTATTTTCTTGTTCCTCTTAACAACAGCAAGTGTGGTGCTGGGGTTCAGCTCCACAAGCAGCATTTCCATCTGTGGTGCTTACAGGCACCCATGGCTCCCCAGAAAAACAAACCAGTTGATGAGCAGCATCCAAGGGTCAATCAAACTTGTCCCAATCCAGGATGAGCTGTAATTAAACCCTGACAATCACACCTTCTGTCTTGGCAACCCCAGGCATAAATGCCGCCAAGTGTGGTAGATCCTTGGCTTAAAGGGTCCATTTTGGCACAATTTGCCAAAACATTAGGGTTTAAGAAATTAAACAAATAGTGTCTTTGCATGACAAAGCTCTTCACAGTGTGTTCAGCTTATTTTCAATGGTCAAGGTGGGAAAAACATTTAAAGACACTTAAGTATCTAAGATAGTCAGAATGGCATGAAACCCTTTTGCAGTAAGAAACCAGCAGATCTATGACATGCAGCTTTTGAAGCACAGCAGCATTCTGCTACACCGGAGCAAGCTTTCCCAAAGGGGAAAGTCTTTCCACAGGGGGTTCCCATCTTCTCAAGACCCCAGTGGTTCAAGCAGCCTGCTCTGACAGTCTGCTGCTTCATGTGCCTCACCTGACAGTCCATCTGTGCTATGCATGGCCAGATAATTTTATGACACTGTCTCAAGGCCCTGGTTCTCCAGAGACTCACTACAAATGCACTTAACTGCAATGTGGTTTGATTTAATGGAGCTCATCTGCAGCACGAACACTAGTGTGCCCGTAGGTCTTTTTAGGGGGGCACTACTCTTGTTCAACACTGGGCTTCTACTCACTCTGGGTTTCCATGCGAGTGTCAAAATATATAACAAGACTTTCAAAGCTGGGCATCAAATTTTAGAAATAAGAAGAAGTTTCCAAAGTTCAAAACCATGTATGATAGACTGGAAAGTGTTCTAGGGGAAAAACGCTTTAAGGTTATTATGTTCATAGCTTTCTTAAAGAAAACCCAGAAAAAACCCATCTTACAATGAATGTTAAAATATTATCACTTAATAATATTCTGTATTCCTACAATATAATGTATTCTGGCATCACAATGCTGATAAATAATGATGTAAAAATAGAAAACATGACAGCACATGTTCTCAAAACCTGACTCTGAAAGAAGGCTGGACAAGGAATTTTGTTCTAGTCTGTGTTCTTTTTCCTCTCCTGTATTTAAAAATTAAAGACAGCAAATTTCTTTGAACTTACATAATTCCACCCTGTTATTTTACAGAGAGCTAAACTGGCCTTTTAAATTCATTAAGCTTGGCATTGTATGAAAGAGGATATCAAATATTCAGAGAGCTCAATTTAGAAAGATCACTTTTCTGAGGCTGAGCCTTTCTGAAGAGCTTCCTGCAGAGTTCCAGACAATGCCTCAAACAGCCATTCTCACCAGGTTGAGGTTACTTGACCTCACCAGGCCATGTTTCTGGAGGCATTGGGCCAAAGGGAGGTACCGGTCCAATGGAAAGGTGAGAAGTCTACAGGGTGTGAGGTGCCAGAGAGTCAAACTGCTGCAAACGATGAAAATTTGTGAATATTGACCTGTTTTGCACAATGAGTGGTTGAGAACCATGTCTTCTTTGCACATGTTATATTAGCCTTTCAAAACCAGGTTGCACAGCGCCCTATTCAACCTGGCCTTGAACACTTCCAGGGTTGGGGCATCCACAGTTTGTCTGGGCAACTGGTTTCAGTGCCTTACCACCCTCACAGTAAAGAATTTCTTCACAATATCTGATCTAAACCTGCCCTCCAGGGTACTGCTGTGCTTGCAGTACCTTGGCTGTAGAGCAACACCAGGTTTTATTATTTACTGCTTATTATTAAGCATTGCTTACCCCAAGCTTGTAAAATCAGAGAACACCAAAAACACGTGGTCAGCTTGGACAAAACATATCCCCTCTGCTTTCATGCATTATGTAGCTAGGAAGATGTCTTATTTTATGCTGCGTGATTTTCCATGAAGTTAGGAAGCACGACTAACACAGAGGGCTTTAGGAGCTTAAATGTGTTACGACAGTTGTATTAGAGATATTTTTAAATACCTTTTCCAGTGCTTCTCTGTCAACCAGCTCCTGCACAGCCAAAAGCTTGATACTGTAAGAAAAAACAGAGAGAAAAAAAGAATGAGTCACCCATTGCAAGTAGAAGCACAAGTAACAGCAGAACTGAAGCTCTCCTTTTATCTTCTCTCTTCATAAAGAGATACAAGACATGCTCAGAATGTAACAAACCAAAGCAACAGAGACAGTGTTACTTTGTTTGCCTTGAATTAGTGATCCCAAGCAGGTATCTTGGTTTCCAAATTACAAGTATATCTGAATTCACCATACAGAGAAACTGCATTAATCACTACTTTTTTAATACCCCAAATGAACACCAGAGGATCTTCTGAATGACAAACATGGAAAAATATTCTAGACATTTCTATCAGTTTTAGTCAACTTTGTTCTTCAGTATCAACATGTTTCTACAAGTCCCATGACAGTCATTCCCAGGGATTTACAATATTACATGTGACGTACAGTAATTAAGACAACACAGCTAAAGAAATTTGAGGGAGAGATGAGGGAAATGAGCATCACTGTTTGAAAGTAGTGTAGAGAGATAATCCATGGTTATTATTCTTGTAGTGCCCTTTGCTGCTCAACCCCAAATTTCTTCACCTACTGAATCTCTTCTAAATTTACCTCTGGGGCTAAATCCTGCACACTGAATTTCATTGACTTCAAAAAGATTATTAGAGTTACTCAAGCAGGATTTTGCCCTGTAAGACAAGCAAAATTACAGCTAAATCGGGGTATATAAGAGAACCTTGTATAACATCTAATCTTTCATAGAGTTTTTAATGAGTAATTAGAAATCATCCACCCTCCTTCAAACTCAGTTACTTGCATGTAGTGCAAAAGTCCAATCTTTTTCATGCTAAGGAATTTCAGGAAAAGATTTTGTTGCATCCCTGTCAAGCCGAAGGGCTCACAGTATGGGTATGAACCTGAAAAGCATTGCCAGCAGGTCAAAGGAGGTGGTCCTTCCCCTCTATGCAGCACTGGCAAGGCCAGAGCTCACACCTCTCCATCACTGGGCACTTGCCATCGAGGGTCCACAGCAGCTGCCTTGGCCAGAGCGTAGAAGGAATCAACAGCACTTCTACTTATAGAGCTGGGCATCTACTTTAGGATGTCACAGTTAAAATTCAGCCCACCTAAAATTTAGCTCTCTACAGCTTTGGTGCCTAACTGCATCTAAATTCACTATATAGTTTAATGAAATGAGAGAGGAACCTCACTGTCCCAGGGTGGTTCAACCCATCTATCCTGGCATCATCCCCTTAAGTCCTCCCACAAGGGCAGAAGCTGCCATCAGGCTACACTGCCCCAAGCCAGGCTTACAGAAAGCTGGCAGGCTTTTTACCCGTGAAGCACACCTGTATTGCAACTCCAACTGCTCACTTTCCTTACCCAGTCTTAAAACCAGTCACTTAATATATTATCCTTTGACTCCAGAGGATAATTTCCTTTACCCAAGGATACAAAAACATTTCCATGGCAATAGAAGATTCAAATGATGCACACAAATATTGTTTAAATGACTCTCACTACCCTGTAGATATATACAGTAAAGAGACACTATAGTTAAAAGCTTATATTCAAGACAGTGTGAAAAGTCAACACAGAAGTCTGCCAAAAAATATACAATATTTTATTAGCCTTTCAAAACTTCACAGAAATATTGCATAATTCTTGAACATCCACTGGCACCTTATATGTTAATTATCTACATCCATCCTGTAACAGCAGCTGGCAAAACATAGTTGTAGTCTTGTCCTTCTACTGCTTTCCACTGCAGGTGGAAACACACGGCCTAACCCCTAAACACAAATGTGCTTTCACTTTAATGGACTTCTAGTTTACAGATGTCTTCAAGGCATCATAAAAAGCCTACATCCAATGAAATATAAAATAGCCCCAGACAACAGATTTCTAGTCTGTAGAGGCTATTATTACTAAGACAGAGTGGGTAGAGATGGTTCAGAAAACAATGGGATAATCAGGAAAATGAAAAAGGTATTCCATTAAAGCCCAACCAGTAGAGTAGCAGGGGACATGCAACTTTGTATTACTGTTTGGTGAACACACTATGCTGCACACAAAAGTTCAGCTGAACTGGAAGGCACTTAGGGTAAGTACAAAGCCAATACAAGGTATTTTTAAACATGATTTTCCTTGCAATTCTGCCAGTATGCAAAATGAAGATGGGATGGGCACCAGGCAAAGAAGGCACCTCCATTTAAAAAACACTGCAGGACTGTGTCCAACTCAGAAGAAGCCAAGGCTGATGCACCTTAGAGAACAAAGTCCATTAACACAGGCAGTAGCAATGCAGCCACAATCAAGACCTGGCTCTGAATTCAGGAGTCACCCCTTTGTTTTTGATGACCCACCTGTTGCGGTGCACTTCAGAAAAACACGGGATGCGTGAGAGGGAGGTGGGCTAACACACACATGGAGGCAACCAGGATGCTCACAGCTAGCTGGGCTGCTGCAGAGATGGCTTGAAATCTGTGTGCATACAATAAAATCTAATATTCTGCCGTTCCCTTCTGCAAGCTGGACAACAGTGTGGGTTTTGTTACGCAAATTACTTTTGTCTTTCTTCAAGCTAGAGACTTTTTGATTACTTAAATCAATCAAGGCTGCGGATGCTTCTACCAATTGACTGATTTATTTCTAGAATGTTATTTGTGATTTATCTGACACTCAATAGCTTCAGAAGAAACATGTAGACTGTCCCAAATGGAAGTACCATTTTCATTAGAGATGATCATCTTACTGTACAAACCTACCTTCCTTTCCATTTACACCTTTAAAGCCCCATAAGAACTCTTTCAACTGGTATGTGTTTAATTAAAACAAAGTATACAGGGTCACACAGAAGCAAGTAATGAAGCAGGGAGCAGAAATCTTTTTACTTTATTTCATTATATAAACGGAGATGCTGTGCTCTTGTTCAGAGGTGAAGAACCCATACAAAGGGTTTACATCCTGCAGAGGTACTGCATATGCAGGGCCAGAATCAAATCTCAGTTCAAAGTTGTACATGATTTGCAGCAACACTGGTTTTACTCCTGGTGAGGAAAAGACTTCCTCTACTGTTACAAATTGAGAGATCGATGTTTGCCCAGTACTTTACTCTTTTCTCCTCAGGTAACACCAGGTATTTTTTCTGGGTCAAAAGGAATAAGCAAATGCAAATATCAGCCTTTATACAACCAGTTGCAAGATCCTTCTTTCCTTAAAGCACCACCACAGATGCTGTCTCTGCCCACTGGATTACAGTCCACTACCTAGAAAATTGCTTTTGATAACCAGTTATTTACTGCTATTTCGTCCAGCAGATCCAAGTAACATTAGTACGTGCTACTTGATGCAATGTCAGCTTGGAAATGCAGCTTCTTTTAAGGCTGCTGCTTTGGGTGTCTGATGTTTCAGAAAGAAATCTGGCTGCTTATTTAAGCATTACATCAGCAATCTTAAAACCACTGAGAGCAGCTCATAACTTCATTTGTTGTTTGTAGTTGTGTTCACCAAGGATTTCAAAGCAGACGGGAGTGAAATCAGTAACCGAGAAAGGGGTGGAGGGAAGATCTCTAGTTTAAAAAAAAAAACTCTAATAAAATGCAAGGAGAGTTACCAAAAGCCAACATTGAAGTCCAAGCTCTTGCTGTCTACAATATGACACTTCGGTGCTCTTTTCATATATCCTTAGCATAAATTCTTTCATCCTCACCCATGTTATGCAAACCTTAACTCATGAATAAAGTTGTAGAAAAATCATATTTCCCAAATAAACCTGTTGGTTCCTGAAGAGCCTGCTCTAACCTACCAGTTTTTAAATATAGTGGTTAAGAAATCTGTAATGTGAATAACTATACTGACTGGACAAAAATGGCTCTGCTTAAATCTGAAACCCTATTAAAAATACTAATGGGCTCAATTACTTACATGATCTATTTAAGCAAAGCTATTGAAATTAATATCCTGTAACCCTAGGCACACTCAAAATACTTGAAAACATGCAGTGATCAGGATGAAGGACTCTCCTCCAGCAGTAAAAATATGCAAACATGATGTGCTGTCAAGGAAACACATGACTCCCTCTTTTTTTGGCTGTGGGTGACGCACAGCATTCTCCTCTAAGGGAATTCCTTTTGGTTTCCAGAAGATTAGTCACAGTGCTGAGCAAATGCCTACAGCTACAGCACACTTCTATGCCTCAGGGTATCATTGCAATCCTTTCCTCAAAGTCTTCTAACTTAAAAACATTGGGTTACTCTCTCTAATCACACGTACCCAGGAATAAAGTAAGTCTTTTCAGCAGTCTTTTGCAACACTGCAAACTTGCCAACGGGTCCCTTGCTGGTTGTGCATTCCTATTCACCATGAGCCACTACGATCACATTTAATTTGCACTGAGCTTCACTTCCCAGCTTGAGTTTTCATTGCCCACAAAAACCCATCTGCTCTTGCAGTAGGGAATGTCGGGGCATTCCTAAGAACCACTACAGAACCACTACAGTCATCTGCCTGCAAACCAGCAAAGCTATGGCTCTGCAGCAAGACAGATGGGATGGACTGAGGCCATCGCACAAGATAGATCCTAGATCCATCCATGCAGAATGCACCTGAGGTCGTCACCTGAGGAAGAAAAGCTGCTTCCTCCAAAACCAGCTAGGAGAGTGTTTCAGGGGTAGAGAGGTTTTAGAATTACAGCCAGTTTCTGGACCATCCATGTACAGAATTAGAATTGCAGCCAGTACAGACATAGGTCACTTGGACACCACTCTCAAGAGAGGGTCTCCAGAGCAGAGCCCTGCATCAATGAGCACAGTGACCCACGTCTGCTGAGCTGAGCACAGCATGGAGCTGAAGTTCCCATTCAGTGCAGAACCTGGTAATTTTGATTAAAAGGGAAAGAGGAGGAAGTGAGGAAAATATGAAGCAATAAGCACAGCAATCAGAGAGTCAGCAAAGTGTTTAAGTGAACACTTGGCCTCATGACAGTGTCCTACAAAAGCTGCAAGATGCAGGGATGCAGGGCAGCTGCTCAGGTAGAGCAGCAAGACCTCAGCTGGAAGCTGGCACTCCCAGCACCTGGGACGCCTTCTTAGCCTGAAAACAGGTCATGAATGGTGAGTTTCCAGGCATTCCAGTATACTCCTACTTTCCTTTTCTTTCTCTCTTTAGCCTGAAAGCAGAGCTCCCTGGACAATCGGTGCTGCCTGTCTTCCACCTGGGGTTTGGTACAGCATGTGGCTCATTGCCCGGCATCACCAACCTAGATGTGTTATCCAGCAGCAACGTTATCCAGTTATCCAACTATCCAGTGGATTAGTCTCAACTTGCTTTGCAAGCTTATACATCTTTGCTCAAGGCCTGAGTTTTTCCAAAAGCCCCATGCTTTCTATTAGCCAGTGCATAAGCCTAAATTTAACATCATCAAGAAGTGCTATTTGACTTCTCTTAATTTTCTGTCTCCATCTTCAGCATACAGCTGTACCAAATCTGACTCACAGACTTTATTATAAACAGTCCATGCAAAAATCACTCAATCCCAAAGCATCATTTTGAACAACATTAAATAATTCTCCTTCCCTTTTAGCCAACAAACTTTTCCTCTTTTTTCTTAAGATAAGATCCCATAACCATGTTACGGCCCATAAGGAAGTTTTACGGATGACTTACATATCCAAGAGTAGAGCATGATGGACGCACATAACTGAAGTGCTTGATGAGAGACTCACATTAGAGTTAGTTAACAAAAAGAGCAGGACAAGACCACTTGGGTCATCAAATTTGTACGCTAAAATTGTATTTGCAAATCTTACAAACTGGCCTTATTCATAAACCAAGTCTGCTCTAAAAGATGGGCATGAAACACGAAAGTTAGAAGAAAAAAAAGAAAAAAAAATGCAGTTGAGATGTGCTAATGCTACCTGTACCTGGAAGGGAGCCCTCTCCATCAGCTGGCTGCTCTCCCCATACCTCACCTTGGTCTTCAGCTCTGCTGGTGAAAGGGCACACTCATCAACCATTTGCACCACAGCCCCTCATTTTCCTTTAGCATTTGCCGGATGACAGCACGAGTAAAAATAAGGATGGGGAAGCTACCGACATGGGTATGTGTTCACTGTGAGGGCTGTGGTCCGTCCCTGCTGCAGCCAGCTGTCGACAGCCTGAGGTTAAGGGCTGTAATTAACCGTTTTTTAATCATTTTAAGCACAGGTAGATGCTTAGCCATGAAGCATGTGCTGCTTTGGGAAGTACATGGAGGATGGGGAAGGATACCAGCCCAAAAGGGACGAACACAGAAAAACCTAGATCTTGTGGGTTAAAAAAATAGGGGGGGTAGGAGGTGGTAGTGTGTGGAAGTGGGGGTGGGTTGTGGGGTTTGTGCAGTTTTTTGTTGTTTGGGTGTTTGTTTTAAATGTAGAGCTGCTGCTGGAATTTGTTCCTTGCTGCTAATGCCTAATGAGACTCAAGGCTTTGTCTCCTGACTCTGTTTGCCCCAGTGATGATTATGTTGCATAAAGGCAGGTGAAAGAACAGCAGGCTCCCAGCAGCAGCACAGCAGACTATGTTTAACATGGTGAGATGACAGTGGACTAAGTCTCTGAGCACCCTGGGGCCTGCAGAACGATCTGTGTCGCTCCCTTTTTGGGGCTGCCCACAATGACCAGGGCAACGGGTGACCTAAATGGGATCCCTTTGCAGTTAAGGAGCAGCCTTTAAGACATCCATCAATGCATGCACTGTGAAAAGCCATCTCATTTTTGCTGGCATATCCCAACTGCAAAGTTGTCTTTCCACTCCTTAGACCTCGTTTGCTCACACCCCCAGAAAAACAAAAGCAGAAGGAGGAAAGGAAAAAAGCCTGCTTAATGACTTTCAGCCTCATAAACTTCCTCCATCTACCCCTGTGAAATCTGACAAGGAAAAAAAAATCAGTTTCTCCTTCTCCAATAAAAGCATCTGCATCTTCTCAATCACTCCTTAAATGGAAGGAAAAATTGTGTCCACTGCCACGTCTTAACAGCTGCTGGAAGCCACCGGAGAGCTTATGAAGTAAGCTGATGGGCTTGGATAGGAATACCATGCCATATTGCTTTGGGACTAGCTGCCAGCTAATGACACAACAACATGAATTGGAAGATTCTCAGGAAAAAAATGTATCTACAGTAAGAAGAAATTATGATAAAATCAGGGAGCTGCTTTTCCTTTAAAAAATATATTTACTTAATATATAATTATATTAAATGTATTTTTATATATACTATAGATGCACATAAAATAGATACTGTAAAATTTATATATAATTTTATAAACACATTCATATAGATAGAGGTAAATTTATTTAGGGCTACTTTTTTTGCAGCTTCCTCATTCAGATGAAAGCAGATGTTCTTTGATGTCTAGTCATCACCGATATCCCTGCAGCATGGTCTGAAACCAAAAAGTAGATCAAGGCACTGTAGCTGGAAAGAGAGTCAGGAGTAAATGGAAGGAGCAGTGACGTTGCAATCCATCAAGCAAACTGGCGGCATAGCACAGGCCACACAAACACTCTTCCTCCGATGTTTGCATTTGCAGATCTATTGCATTATGTGAGTGATTATGTGAGTATTTGTCATGGGGAGAAAGGAAACTGTAATGGAACTACATGAGGGAAAACATGAATTATGGATGCTTACTACTGAGGGTTGCAGGGGGGCAACAGCAGCATGACTCAAGCTGACAGGCAGGAGGCAATTGAAAGAGTTCACTCCTTCCTTTTCCCATTTCAGTGGTTCCCTGGGTTCAGGGATGCTCTCTCCTTGCTGTTCTCTTTCCAAAACCTACAGCAAAGACATCTTTTGCAGACCTATGAACTTTGCACTGAGGGTCTGATTTATGTTCAACTGATGCTGTGGTTTCAGCACAGCTATATCATTGCAGGAACAGAATGATGATTCATAAACTCTGAGCATTGTGTATTCCCAATGCACGAGAGCAAAACCAAGAAGGGAGGTTGCAAGAACAGCCAACTTCTTCCTACCACTCTGGAAGGGAGTAAGACATGCTCACAAAATAATCCAAACCCCAACCAGCTGCAGAAAGCATATCAATGCCCATGTATAATGAGACTTGGAAGCCTTCTTGACCACCTCCTTGGGAACACCCTACACAAGCTTTTTCCAAATGGATGAAATCCATGCTGCTGTGCATACAGACTTTTACTATGTCAGTAAGTAGAGAAGGTCACACACAGCAAAATAAGAAGGCAGCAACTCAAAACTCTCAGAATCCCTGTGACACTAAAGAAACATCATTCTTATCCATCTACCAAGAAGAAGTGTCTTCCAAGTTGTGAGGCACTGATGCTCATCAGGACACATGCAAATTCTGAGTGTTTCCACCACATAGAGGGGAATAGGAGCAACAGGGAAGCATCCTATTAACCTCTTCCTCCACACAGATGATCACATCTCAGGCCTAATTCTGTCCTTTTCCAGGTAAGGGGGAAGGAGACAGAACATCACTTCCGCTTATATAAAGTCTCTCTGTCTGAAGATCCCCTAAACTTTTAAACCAGAGCAAGTCACAGAAGGGTCATTCTCTGTGTGCACGCAATGCACATGTAAATACTGTCCTTTCTCTCATTATTAGGTTCAGAAAGATTTGCTAACCCATCTTCATTCGAGAGAAAACAAGCCCTGTGCTAACTGCAGTTTTTAGAAACACTTGGCTAAGTTACAGGCCATCCTATGGCCTTTTCTCTTGATGTCCTGTTATTATTCTTCCCTGTCCTTCTCCAATTCTGTCTCTGCAAACTGGCACAGCGCCAAGAGAGTAGCAGCAGTTAGAAAAGTAAAAGTCAGGGAAGACTTCCAATGTCCTCAGAAGAAATGCTGGTTATTAAAGGCTGGGATACATTGCACTTGATTGAACAGAACCAAACCTGATTCCTGAGAGGCAAAGGTTAATTAGACAAATGGCTCAAAAGGATCAATTTGTTCTAACCCATAATTTGCTGATTTTCTTTTTTTAATTTAAAAAGAGAGATTAAAATAGACTAGGCTGCTGAAAATATGCCCCAAATTCCCAAACACATGAGATGAAACCACAGAGGGCCCAGGACTGCCAGTAACATAATGACTACAGAATAGTAGCCTAATGAATAAAGAAGCAGCAAATCAAATACCTATATTAAATTATACCAAACGCAGCAATCTCTTCTCTACATATCCACTAACAGGGACTAACAGGTACATGCAGCGGCAACGCAGTTTAACTTCCAACATCATTCAAAACTCAGGGTGACAGTCCAGCAGGCTTCTCTGTTACCACTTCCACCTCCCACTTCACTGCTTGCTCCTGTGCCAAACACTTCACTACATAATTCAGGCAGCAGAAGAGAGTACTACTGCAAGTGGTGGTGGGGTGTGTGTGTTATATTTACTCACAAAAAAATACACAAGTTGTTGTAACTCACTTCTGACAGACAGCAAACCAAAATCAGTTGCCTACATTTAAAAAAAAAAAAGGGAGGAGCAGTTGGGTTTTAGTTTAATATATATAATGATAAAGTGTATTTTCCTTCTTTCATATTTCATTTCTTACTATATTTAACTAAGAGCAATACTGTCTCTATTCAAAACAGTTCACCTTACATTCAGTGGTTTTAAAGTTGGGCAAAATCCTCTGTATAATATTCAGTCATAGGATTTTTATTTTTTAATTTTTCAAAGGATGCCTGTTTCCTTATAATTCTGCAGGAAGAGAGAGGCTCACAGAGAATGTTGTGTTCGCAGCAACATTGATTTCTTCTGAGTCATTAAAACTGGACGCGGGCAAGTTATTCAACTCACACTGAATTATTCAAATCTGTCCAATAAGGGAGGAGACCAAGACTGAAAACAAAAATTTAGAAGGTCATAAAAATCAAAAGGTGACTTAGAGCTTCCAAATATAGGCATTAAGTTATAGTGTATGTGAACTCTGGCATTTGGCTCTTTTTCTGGAGTTTCTGAATCATTCCCTGCTGGAGTAAAGTGTATTAATTCCAGAAACAGCACCTTCTCCTACCCAGTTCTGCCCTACTACAGCAATGGAAAAACTGAGTAGTCCTTATTAAATCAAATTGACATGTTTGGGAAAGGGCACACCACCACACTACCATTCTGCCATGAATTATAAAGCTACCAATAAAATGATGGGGCCTTGGGAGGTTTGAAAACTCTACTTGAAAACTCTCCTTCTATGTCCCTGAAAAACACCGGTAAGAAACAAAAAGTCATTTGAAATAATCTGCTTCCCTTTCTCCATCAGGTATGTGAACAGTGTACAATCAAGCTCTTATGTGAAAGCTTGTCATTTGATCTCAGAAACTTAATGCAATATTACTTTGTCATACATGCACATCCTCATCTCAGAGAAATGAGTTTACCCAGTTAAAAACCTTACAAAGGCATACAGTGAAAGTCAGCTTGTTTTTAAAATACATGTTCAGGAGCAATTCTACAGTTTTATGGTAGTACAACCATGATCAGTTGGTGACATGTGAGCACCAGTAATAGTTAGCCTGGTGTTGTGTAAAGAGTATTGAAGCTTCCTGGCTGAATCTGGATATAGAACTTCAAAGTTTTCTACAGTATACTCTTAACAAAGAGATTGACCCTCAAGAGTTGGCTCCTACTTCGAAGAGGTTGGCAGAGCGCCACAGCAATTGGGCATTTCATACAAGCATCTTTAGCAGAAGACTTCGTGCCAAAGTGGAATTGTTTAAGTGGCAGAGGAGGCTAAACATCAGGGATTAAAATAGAAAAACACACACAAGAAGTGCATAGAGAGACACTACAAAATTGCTGAGCAGAAGCATTGTGATGAGGGGAAAAGAGCAGTACAGAAACCAAGAGCAGTGTTTTGGTCAAGTGTACTCTTCTTCATGGTTCTTTTATGACCAGCTTATTTTGCCTTACAAATTCAAAGACGTTTTGACAAAAAGACTAAAATGAAGTGCATCATTATAACAGGTAGAAAACAAAGCAGAATCTGTATTAGCAGAGAGCCCACATGTTTTAAAGACTTCCTGCTCTGTGGCCAAAATTCAGCCCACCCATGTTCTTACAGTGGGGCTTTGGAAGCTGGTGGCAAGACCTTGACGCTGCAGTGCTCTGCAAGAGCAAGGGGCAGGCATCCAAAGACTTTGTCAAGGTGACTGAGGTCTTGTCACCACAAGGAGGTACCAAGTGTAGGTTTAACAAGATAACACTCTTGCGTTACTACTCTGACAAAAGTCTCCAGCACAGGCCTAGCCTAACACTATCAAGTTTGCACATCAACAAAGCGGAGCATCAGTCAGCACAGCCATCTGCTGCATCACACACAGGAATGGCATCAGGACCCACTGCCAACAACTGGGTTGCACTCTTTATAGTATTTATACCATATGGTGAAGGAAAGGTCACAATAGATGAGAATTCCTCAAAACTATCACTCAGCTAGCCCACTTAAAGATTACCGAAAGCAGAACTATTTGATACCCAAGCTTTGAATCAATATGAACATTCATCCTCCTAAAACTGAAGTCAATTGCACAGCCCAAAACATGAAGCAAAGAAATGGAAAACTGTGAAAAGAAGCAGGCCAGAGGGAGCAAAGGCAGAAAAACCAAGTTTCACATACCAGAAAAGATGACACTCCTCAGTCTTGCATGCACTGAAGCCTTTAAATGTCAGAAAATCCATAGAAGACAACTCAGTAAGGCTATTCACAAGTGGTGTTGCTGTCAAGCCATAAAGAATTTTGTTTACACTCTTAGGTTTCCAGACATGAGGAGAATATTATAGTCAGAAAATAACAACCAGCCAGTACGGAGGTTGTATCTGCAAAAGTACGCAGAAGGCACAAATTAGATAAGAAAACTACCTGTCAAATAAGGGTAAGAAGTTAAAAACCTCCTTTCCAAGAGCTAATTACAAAAGTATTCTACCAGCTTCATCTACAACATCACATGGTGCTGCATTAGAATAGGGAATTTAGCTTATGGGGCATTTGGAGTGCCATTTATATAACTTTAACCCAAATAGCAGACCAGACGGTCTTTCTATCAGTCCAGTTGTTTTGTACTTTAATAATGACTTTGAAGTGTGATGAGGGTTACATGAAGCTTAAGCCTCTGGCTAGCCAAAAGCCACAACTGCATATAGCCTTTGCTCTGAGTATCAGAGTAACACGGAAAGGTTTTGATTTAAACCTCCAGGGGATGCATCACATAGCTGCAACTCTAATCCGGGAGCAAATATAATCTGTCCGCAGTTCTCAAAGTCAGAAAAACTGGCTGAGTCGGCACTCTCCCAGCCAACTGCTGTGCTCAAACCAGGCCTTGCTCAGTTTGCTGGCAGAGCTTTCCAGCAGAGATATACTAAGCAGAAGGGAGAGACCACTCAAAAAGAAAGTATGCAATGTAAACACATAGCCGAGCAGACTATGGCCTGTTTACACAGGCTGCTACCATTCACTTTTTCTACCGCATCCCAAAAAATTCCTTGAGACTGTGTGTGGTAGAATTCTCTACCAATCAAATCCTGCGCATCTATCTCCAGCAGTCATACAGAACCACAAATGCAGGAACGCTGGTCAAAAGAGACTGCTGGATGCAACAACACCCTCAACACGGGATTATCATGTGTCAGCTGTAGCTTCACCCCGCTGAGTCTTGAAAACCTCCAAAACACTGACTCCATCACCTTGAGATAACATCTTCCAGTGCTGCCTCAGCTTCTGAGTGAGGAAGCTTCTTCTAACATCTGGTCTGAAGATCACAAACCAGCCAGTTGCCCACTTTGTACTAAAGCCAGGGGTTATTTTACCTGCAGTGCTAGGCTATGGGCTTCTGTTGACACAGACAAGTTTCTTCAGAATCTTCAAGACTGAAGGGTTACCATCTGCCACAGCAGCCACTCCCCTCAAATTACGTACTGTTATAGAGCATAATAAGTTATTACTCATCATAAAGGATATTTACCCTATGTAGCAAATATATACTGCCACAATGGTCTTTGTTGACAAAGGGAAAGGCTTATCTGACTAGATACATGGGTCAAGTAAATGTTTTCTTTCTTCCACCTCAACAGTAGCTTGTGCCAGATTCTTCAGAGGACAGAGCGAGACACATAGGAAAGAAGGTGAACAGCTCCTCTGCTTTCCCCCTTGCTCTCATCTCACATAACAGGATGCCACCACTGTCCATATATGCATCTCATTTGGTGGTTCTCAGGCTTTCTGGGCTGTAACCTGCTGTTAAGATTGAAGCTGCCTTCCATAGAAGATGACACACTGTTGTGAAACATTTGACCAAAAAACACTAAAGACAAGATGTCTCACTAACCACAAGATCACAGTCATGTCAGTCACACCGCAGGAATGGGGTAAGCGGAGGGCGACTAATCCTTTATTTGAGCTTCTGCCTAGCTCCTAACCTGTGTGGCATTTTCTGGCATGGGTTTATTAGTGTGCCATCTTAAAAGTTTCTTTGAAGCAAGCATAGCATAAGGTTTTTTCCCCTTGTTCTAATACATACTTAGAAAATAGCACAGTTGAGTTACTTTACATTTTCTTATCACAGCAGCCGCTTAGTTCCAGTATCTCATGACTTTGAGATCAGGACGAACTTCATCAGTTAAGGAACCTCATCAAAATGATCTATTTCTCCTACAGAAGAGGAACAATCTGAAGTTTCTATCATGGAAGATATCACTGAAAGTTTTAAATTGTGGATTGCTTATATGTGTAATAATAAGTTTCAAATCAAGAGTGTTGTATGGGTACACACACAGAAGCTTATGCTGCCAGCAATAACGGGCACTGTTACAAAAGCAGATTAACCATCTTTCAGTCAATGTCTGCAAAAACATGGTGTACAGAGGCCTGCCCAATAAGTGCTTCCCTGCAGCTGAGGACTGTGCACAGGAGCATGGCAGCTCAGTTTCTCTTCAGTCATAAGGAAAAGCCATGTGCCGTGGAAGCTCAAGTCAACTGCCATCCAAGTGGAGCCTCCTGAACCTCCGGGTGGATGGGTAGAACAACCACGAAGCCAGGACCCCATGTCATTTCTAGAACAATTCCTGCGAGTTCAAGGGCATCAGTTATGACTTTATGACTAATAGAACCACTGCATTTGTCAGAGTAATAAAAACCAAACCAACAAAAGCACTGTAGTGTCAGTCTCCAATGCTATTTGATTTGATAGGGAATAGTGTGGCATGGCCAAACAAGGGCAGGCAAAACAGCATCATGCTGAAACACAACAGCACTGCCCAGGCACCCTGTTCCCAATGCTAGCACCACGACTATGCTGGCCACGTCCACCCTCCTGGGATGGCTGTATTGCAGAGCTCTGTCTTCCTCAGTGGGCAGCAGCACTGACCAAATGCCACAGCTGACCACCCGAGGAACCTCTCCCCACACCATATCCCCACAATGCAGCAGCTCTCCTGCTTGTGCAATTTTAAAAGTTAGCGTCTTCACACACTGTCCCCTGTGGACCTCCATATGCTTTACAGAGGCAGCAAGTGGCGATGTCCCCAACACATACAGCCAGGTCATAGTCCGTCTCTTGCAACTGCAGATAACACGGTCCGAACAGTCACCACTCCTGCTCAGTGAGCTGCATTCAGCAGCTGTTTAAGTGAAGCCAATTTACTTGGCAGACAAGAAGCTCCCAGATTAACCCGGATCAACTCCGGGTGCTGAGAAACAGTAACAAGCAGCTAGCGGGTGGATCTCAGAAACACGCGCCTCTTCACTGGCGATCAGAATATGCCTGAAGCTGCAGAGAAGTGATGGCACTCATCCAGCATTGTGTCAGAGATGGACATGGGACAGAACCAGAGTGGCTACAGTCCCTTCTCCTCTTAGATCACTTCACTTTTTAGTGCCTCATTTAGAAATTTTACAGTGCAGGAAAGCATACACATTATATAAGCGCTAATTATATGGTGTAAAGGGTTCCTACTTCAGATTTAAGGAGAGCATTAATACATTATTCATTACTTCAACTTTTACTCTTTGCTATTTGGATCATTGCTGTGATTTTTGTAGCACCCCCTTTCCTCCCCATTTAGTCAAATAGTTCCTTCCTATAATTTTGATTACAATTTGCAAACACTGGTTTGTGGAGGATTAACTATGGTGGTGGAGGCAAAAGAAAAATCCAGCAGATGACCCAGTGCTAGTTTAGAAGCACAGGACAGTAACAGGAAGTGTCACAGTCTTCTTCTCAGCAAGACTCTCTTAAGCAGCAGAAGTCTTAGGCTGTTTCTTTCTCAAAGGGGCATCAAATAAATCCCCAAACACTGAACACCTACAGCTTAATCTTCAATGGCCATATGCTATTTAAAAAATAAATAAAAATAAGTAAAAACTCAAACCAGAAGCAGAACACCTAAGAAATCACACAGACTGGAAAGACGGAAAGGGTCATTAATTTCATTACAGAGCTCTCATGAAACACTGATGCCTGCAAACTGTCACAACTGTCACACTGCACAGCCAGCATGTAGGTACATAACCACTTACTATAGAAAGCTGTAGAAATGACCATTACATAAATTCCAGAGGGCTGTGTCTATGGAGGAATTTTATTTAACCAGCCTGCTACTACCTCTAAGCAAAATAAAAAAGATTTAAGGTCTAAAGCAAGGAGGACTTGTCATATCTGACTCACGAGAAGCATAATAGGGGAAAATAAACATGATTCTGCTGCGTCAGCTCTGTCACCAAAGGTCTTCCTTTAGAGAGGGCACAGGTAAACTTAAAAGCAAAACTCCAAATCCTTCTAAATTTAAAAGGATGTGAGCTTGTTGGGGATTTAAAAAAAAACCAAAATAATCTTTTTAAGGCTTTTCAAAGAGCCACGGAAAGGAGATTTTGTTAAATACATGATTCTCACCATCTTCTTATTTGTGCTATGCAGCGTAGGGCAAAGATTTAAGGCGCTTTGCCTGTGAGTGGATGCAGCTTGACACGAGCTGCAGCAGTGTGCCTTCCCTGAACTGAAGTAACCCTGCACAGGCAGGGATCCAGCCAGACATCTTAGGGGTTACTAGGATTCATATTTAAAGAGGAGAAACACTGACTCTCTCTCTCACTAATAAAAATAAAAATTGCCAAAGGCAGATGCCTCTGTGTGCTTAAATTCAGTTTGGACAATATGTGGTTGGGATTGCATTGTCACAGGATTTAATAAGAGGAAGTTCTCTTATCTCCTTTGGTTAAGCAAAAAAAACCATGTCTTTTTTTGCTTTACAGAGAAAAGAGGAAAACAGCACACACACCACACAGCCTCTGTACTGGTGTAAGGAGCAGGAAAAAAAAAGTTACTGATTTTTGCAAGTCTTAGCAGTATCAGAAAGGTTAATAGAGTTCACTGAAGTTCTAATAGTGCATAACTCTAGCATATCTGCACAAAAAGGTGATTTCATTTGTTTTCTTGTTTATTGCTCCACGGGGCAGGCCTCAGAAAAGAGAAGGGGTTTGGAGGCAGATGCCATTGACTAATTCCCCTTGCCATTCACCTTGGCTAAGCAGAATAGTTTTATGTAGCTGTGCAGCAAAAGTAAAGTACTGAAGCTTCCAGACACAGCACCACATTAATCACTTTGACCAGGTGGCCAGGATACCCAGCGAGAAGGAAAGCCTCCACACTTTCTCCTAATGAAAGGGAGTCAATGGAACAGCATCTCAGAAGGCACCTGTCTCCCCACTGGGCTGGCTGCTCTCACACATGATGCCAATCAGGCACCTGGGGCTTCCTGAATCTGAATCTACAACAGAACTGCCTACAGTCCCTTAGATGCTCACCAGTCTTCCACTAGTTTAAGCAATAAAATACTAAGCTGAAGCAATAAAATACTAAGCAAATGACAACAAATCACACCCCCTCCCCCAATACCTGAAACCTCAACACTCAGGAAAAGACTGGCCATGTCACAGATGATGAAAAGAAAGCAGGTATGGCAGCATTCAACCACTTTACCGAAGAAAAAAGCTGAGCACAAGATTACACTTTGTCATCTCACCCCAATAAGGTCATTGTGAAGCAGCACCATCCTTGGAGAAAGGGGCTTGAGGAAAGAAAAAGTGATTCCTAATGGAGCAGACAGGTAGGATGGGTCTCTGGGTGACACCACAGGTCAACATCAACATCTTACTGAGTCCACAGGATACCCAGTGAGGCCATGACAGCAAGCTCGGGTGGTCCCACTTGGGACAGTGCCACATATACAAATGACCATGTAGTGACACAGGAGGATGAGGAAAACAGCAGTACACTTGAGGAGGAAAGGCTTCAAACAAGAAGAGGCTGCATTCATGTCTTCCTCTTCTAGGAGAGCATAGTGAGGAGACGACAACATATGTAACACCTCATGATGCAAGCACAGAATAAAATGCTAAGGACAGCTTTCCCAGAAAAGAAGGACAGAAGAAGGGAGTAGAAAGGAAAATTTGAAAATGTCCTTCTCCTCTTCAGAGAAAAGCAGAAATAGTTCAGGCAAAAAAACTACAGAATTTAGTAGTCAGAATGGACAGAAAAAGAGGCTGAGCAATCACTGGAGGAGATCCTCAGCAGCGATGTTCCTCCTTTCTCTGCCAAGGGAGGGTCTTGGGCTGGATTGCAGAATGCTGCTCTCTTCCCAGAGCCCCAAAGAGCAGAGTGAGGATCACCAAAAACTTTGCACCAGCTGAAGTCTGCAGACCATGCAAGAGGAGTGGGCACACACAGGCATGAGCAGCTAATGGCACAACTTCTGCCTATACAAAGAAAACCAGGTTATTGGATAGCAGCTGCTACTTCATGAAATACAAAGACAACTCAGCTTGTAAGAAGCCATTGCCCCTGTGCATACACAGTAACAACGGTGGAGTTTCTGCTCAGTCATAAAGCACTCAAGAAAATGCCCATTGCCCTGACACACAGCAAGAAAGCCAGAGCTGGAGAGACAACCTGTTCTGATGAGCAAGCAGGGGACATGTGTACATGCACAGACGCAAAGACAGCATGCAAAGCGAGTTTGGTAACACCAAGAGGTGAGCCAACATTTTGTTGGGATCAATCTGCTCCCTGCCACCCCCCAGCAGGAAAACACTGCTGTCATGAATTAGTCAATGTCACCACAAACCACCTCATTGCCAGCTCTGCGCTGAAGAAATCTCACATGGCAGGCAAACCATCTGATGTCCTAAGCCAGTAGAGCCAGGGTGCTGGCCTTTTGCTTTCCTCTCTCCCCACCCCCATCCCAAAACACAATAATGCTCTGAAACCCTCTTTTAAGATGGGAAACACCCATCATGTCTACAGGATGTGAGAGGCGAAAGGGATGTGGGTTAGTTGGAGGACGTGCAGCAATGTGCCTCCAACTGCTGTGCACTTTAAGTCATACCATTGCATGACCTAAAGCTCAGAGCAGGCAGCAGCAAACCATAGAATAATATAATCATTTAGGTTGGAAAAGACCTCGAAGATCACCAGGCCCATTAACATAACACTGCCAAGTCCACCACTAAACCACATCTCTAAA
>NW_016690183.1:12337449-12364676 GCF_001604755.1 Lepidothrix coronata
TGGTGACTCAACCACCTCCCTTGGCAGCCTGTTCCAAAGCTTGGCAACCCTTTCAGTGAAGAAATTTTTCCTAATATCCAATCTAATATCATGCATACCAGTGAGGGATCTGTCTGTGAGGTACCCTACCCACTACCCGCTTTAGCTGTCCTGTCTCCAGGGAACACAGCCTTTTCCACAGGGCATGGCTCTGAAAGTAAAAAGTGCGAGATTATGGATCACAACAGTCTGCAAAATTTGTAAGTGTAGTTCTAAATTAATTCTGCTATTTTTTTTAGAAACTATCTTCACCATTTCTGAATGTTCAGAACAGGCAAAACCTTAAAGTTAGATCCCAACCCTGCAAAGGGAGGCTGCAACATCTATACACCACTGCTTTACGGATTCTAGCCGTGCTGCCTGGTACTCATGGTTATAGATGTTTCCAGGTTCTTACCATTAGGAGAAACCCCGAAAAAACCCCAGACTATCAAACTGTGTGTATGAGCTTCTTTAGCACACCTCTGTGAGCCACAGAGCACAGTTTTAATTCAACCTCAGCTTCCCTCTCCTCAAATCATCTCCTTTAGCACTCCAAACGCACACAGCTAATAACATCAGAAGGGTCAGCTAAGCAAATAGCAGCACAGCCAGGTGAACCAGGAGAAGTATTCATTTCACCTGGGCTCCTGACCTGCTAGAAGGCAGGAAGAGGTGATATAACTTAGCTGGAACAAAGTTTTTTCATCCTTTACGTGCTCTTTCTCCTTGGGCCTGTGAATGTGTTGATAGCTGTGCAAAGTCTTCTAGAGTAGCACCTTCAGGTATGAGGTGGGTTAACCTCAAGGCCACTGTCTCAGAAATGATGCAATCCAAACCTCCAAAGTCAAATCCCTGGACTAAAAGATGTCCTTGTAAAGACATTTGAATATATCTATATATTCACTACATTGTTCTCACTGTGTCCTTGAATCTGCGTTTGGAAAAAAAAAAAAAAGGCCAATTCAGTAGAAAGCATCCTCCTCCCTGTCCCATTAACCTGCTTTTATTTCCCCTAGCTACCAGCACACAAAGAGAAACGGCAAACCAGTAGCAAATCATACCCCAAGCAACTGCAAGCGAGGTTGAGAGGGGGGTGGCATTTCTTCCTGCTGAAACCCAGCAGCCCCACCGGGCTGAACATTTGTGCTTCTTGACAGCGGGCCAGCAAGCAGAGAAATGAAGCCCTGCCACAAGCCAGCCTGGCTATCTGGGCATCCTCACTAGCAGTAGCACTCCATTGAGCCGAGGGCTCATACCACCATCACACCATATAGCCGCCCTCCACCTTGGCTCATTGCTAATTCAGGGTTACGTTATTCCCATGAACTGCTGTTTGTGTCTCTGCGTGGAAAGCCAACAAGGGAACATGCTAGCCTTCCGAAAAACCATACTCTGTGAGGAGGAGGGGATTAGGAGGGAACAATGCTGGAGTGTCTTTAGTGAGCTGGAAGCAATCCCAGCTCCTAGCTACACAATGATATGCAGGAAGGAGTTTTGAAAGCTTCCCAGTCACAGAGGACTCCTGTGTGCCAGGCTTGGAGACGCCTGGACATAAAAATGGCCTTTACAGCATAAGGATGCAAGAGGACTACAGAACCCCACACACAGATTGGCCCTGGCCAAGTGGGAAATGGTGTCTCAAGCTTAGCTTTTTCTTTCTTGGCTTTAGGTGCTAATTGATTAATCTAGATCCTTAACCTTATTGAGGTCAGGGGCTTCAGCACTAAACAGTCTTAGAAAGGCCAGACTTTCACAGGAATGAAAAAGTCTACTTGCCCAGACCCAGAGCTCTCCAAATACTGGAGCTGAAGTGCAATCAATTGTATGTTGGAAAGGAATGACAGGGGGAGATCATGCTTGATGGGATGCACATAGGGGTGCAAAATCATGTCTCATGCAGTTTTCAGTATAATTTGCATGTGTTGTAACAAGCTCCAAGGCACATAAAGCAGCTCTTAACAAACTATATGCACGGTATGAAACAGGATCACGTGGATACTCATGAAGATGTTCCCCATCGGTTCACTCTGATGCCCTGCCAGCCACTGTGATGTCATGCCTTCCTCCAGCCTGCCACAAACCTTCTCAAGCTTGAAGAGGTGATAACCCCCAAAACCAGTGGAGAAACAGTGAAGGTGGCAATGGAGACACCCACAGGGAGCAGGAGTGAGAACATCAAATGCTGAGCCCCAGTGATAATTTTATTGGATTCAATAGTGGACATAAAGCAACATAAAGAGGGTACCACTGATTCTTATCAATGGTGCTTACACACCTGTAGGCCTACAAAGCCCATGGAGGAGAGATTATAAACCTTTCACAACACTGATTCCATTCCTGTTTCTTGATTATTCTGAGGATGAAGTAATCATTGCTCCATAGAAAGCATTTCAGATTATTTGAAGAGGTGTGCCTCACACAGACTTTGTTAGTGTGACTGCCTCCTAAAGCTGTGCCATAGAAACAATCTATAAAAACAATCAAACCAATGATTTAATACCTACAGACAATAACACAGTACAAAAATATATCAAGCTTGCCATTCATTGCACCCACAAGGCAAAATGCCAGTAAGGAAAAAAAGACGTAAAAATAGGGTGACGGGGAAACATGCAGGAGTGCTTGACTGGATGAAGCATTCTGGAGGATGAAAACAAGGAATAATCAAACTGCTCAAAACTTAACCACCAACTCAATGGGATAAAGCTTCAAGATTTGACAGCATTTCCAAGAGTATTCCAGTTTTGAGGAGAAGATCTGGGAGGTGAAACCTGAGCCAAGCACAGGGAATAATAAAAATGGAAGCAACAATCTCTGTGCTTTTTTTGGACTGTGAATTCATGCTCCCCAATAACATGAAATTGGGCTGCAGCAGAAAAATACACATGCAAACTTCTGCTCCAGAAGAACTGAAGTTTTTAGACCATCATACTTACATTCCTACTGAAAAACACACTTAGGCACAAATTTAGAGAGTACACACACTTAGTGTTGATCTGGCTTTAGACTCCAAAACAATCCCACAAAACATACTGATACGTACTTTAAAAACTGGGGCACAGGGAGCCTTGCATGGGCAACTCAGGCTTTCTCCTACAAATACCAAGGATTAACCAAGTCAAGTTGGCACTGCTGATAAATGGCACCACCGTGACAAAGCTGATACTCCGCCAGTACTTTCTATTTTTAAGAGATATTCTGAACAGTGTGCTGTGTTGAAGAGCTGCTAGACGAAAAGATTCTTCTGATATAAATTCATCAGTCTCTCCTCACGGAGCTGATGTCTCCAGACACTATCTTTGGGAAGATAACATGCATATGGAAGAGGAATTGTAAACTGTCGGTGCAGCACGCACCCATACAGCATAATCAGATAGGAAAAAACTGCTGAGTGCTCGTGCTGCCAAATGCCTAACATACACACAAACCCCTTTTAAACAACTGCTCTAGGAAGTTAAAAATAATTCCATGTCATACATATCAGGAAGCTGACAAGTTGTTTTTCTGCAGAGCTTTTAGTACCTCCGAGGAAGAGAAATCAAAAACATAAATACTTTTTTCCTTTAAAGCAGTGGTACAGAAGCCTCCTCTAATTGCAAGAATTCCCAACACCTCCCTGAAATAAAAAGCAAGGCTGCAGTTTTAGGCAGGTTTTGCCTAAAACTTGAGATATCTTTAAAGTCACTGAAATTCAAACTGCCTGAAAAGAGGCCTTAGTAGAGGAGAAAGAAATGCTGCAGCATATCCTGGAGCAAGAAAACAGTGTTAGAATGATTTAGGGGAGGTATCACAGATGATCCAAGGAAACTGAAGTCATTCAACCCTCAGGGTGTGAAGGCAAAGGCTTGATCAAGAAGCACTTGAAATAACTGGAAGTGCTCAAGTGCAAGACAATTTAAAAGCCAAGTGAAGCCAGAGAAAAGCTTTAGGTTCAGTAGGACTGGAAAGAGGACATGGAAGGGGGTCATGTTCAGGTTGCAAGAGCAAGCTTCAAAGGTCAAAGATAGAAGCAAGTTTATGAGGCAATTTCCTTTCAGCCTATGCACAACCAATATATGAGATATCTACCCAGTTTCTAACTTTCGGTTTCTTTTTGCCAAATCTGAGTGCACAGCTGGGCACATAGGCAAGGATGGGTCACCATCCTTAGGCAAGGATGGGTCACTACCCTTGCAGACAGCTCCTCAAAAAAGCTACTGAACTCCACACACACATGCACAAAAAAAAAAAAAAAAGTCAGAAATGGATGGAGAAGCAAGTCAAACCACAGCCAAGTGCTCTCAGTTTAAAAAAGAAATGTGAAATACCACATGCTTGGGGGTGGCTTTTGCACAGCTTCCATCCACCAGCAATGCTTTCAGAATTTTTACTGACAACAGCTCTGAGTGGAAATTGTCCAAATATCTCTTAAATCCACAAGCTGATGACAGAGGACTGTTCAGCCCCAGAATCTTTATCTCGTCCTTTCAGCCATGACTTGCTTTTCTGCAGTGTTGCTCTTCACCAAAAACTCAGAAGCAATTAAAACAAGGTATGGTGGGGTTTTTTTGATAACCAAAGGGTAATCTTTACCAAGAGATCCCTCTGGGATGTGTTAGAAATACATCTGTGCTATCTGCCAGCAGTACCAACCCCTTACCCAGGCCACATGCTCAGTGCCATGTTTTCAGGAGAGCAGCCAGCACAGAGGACACTGAGCAGCGCTGGTAGCGCAGTCTCCATTGATTGTGAAAGAGGTCTGTAAACACGGCTAGAGATAAGGGAAAGAGCTGTACAAAGGACAAGCAGGAAGATATAGACAGATAGCCAAAAACTGCACTTCCATTGCTGCCAAAACCATAGGAGAACTTGGGCTGGCCAGAATAAAGGTTGCAAAGGGTAGTCAGGTACCACTGTGGCATTTTCCTCACAATAACATTTACTTTAGCACTTAATTCAGCTGTGGCTCTGGTGTTTTATTTATGGGAGCGGAATCTCTTGCAGACACGGTGTTCTTTCCCATGTACAGTGGGGCTGGTATGTGCCTCACCACTTGAGCCCCACACATAACAAGAGGGGAACAATTCAAAGATTTCTCTCAGGTGGTCCTGTCTTGAGTGGAAGAGCCACTATGTTAGCCTAGATGGTATTACCACTGGAAAATTCCTGCCCTGTTAGAGAAGCAGACTGTTTTAAAACAACTAATATGGGTTGTTCCCAGCTAAGACTATCCTCCTTGACAGGGTTTCACACTTTTCCATACTTTTGTCTGCTTAGAAGGAGAAAAAAAAAAAAAAAGAGGAGTTAGGTAGTCATTTTACATGTTATGGGCAGTAGGTTTGACGGCAAACCTGTTGAACTGGCATTGTGTGTATAAAAGCAAAACTTGCCTATTTTACAGTTCATTTTTCAATACCAAATTAAGACTTGCTTTTGTCACAACACCCTGCAATTCAGTGGTGCTGAAATGGAACCATACTTAGCCTTATTTGTTTAAATAGAATAAATAAAGAAACCAAATACAAGGTTTCTAAGTTAACATCCAGCGTGTATCCAACAGCTCACTGCTTCCAGTTTGGCAGAAAGGTGACTAACCTTTATGCCAGCCAAGCCTGGGAGAGGGAGGGAGGGCAGTGACCGGCAGTGACCTCAAGTGAGCCTGGAGCAAGCCCTCAGCAGCCGAGCGCCTGCGCCTCCACACCCGCAGGACTGTGACCAACAGGCCGACACGGAAGCAGAGGGGAACAACAGAGCTATAAATATCAGGGAGTCAAAGGATAAGTCTGAAGGCAAAAGCAACAGCCTCTTTATGCTGCAGCCCGCAGAGGTTTATGCTCCCCCCACCCTTGCGAAGCAAAGGGAAGGGCAGTTGAGCAGGACTGGGCAGCGTGTGGTGAGCACCAGGGATTTAGGGCAGGCAGGCTGCTGCCACCGCCACACACAGCAAAGGCAGAGTTGATCAATTAGCTGTTCTGTAACCCATTAAAAACCCGTTCAGCTGTGAACGGCCTGGACAGCTGTTGTAGCTAAATTTGCACAGGAGCTCAAGCACGCTACCTGGAACACCTATAAAAACAGAGCAAAAAATAGCCACACAGAAGGAAAAGGAAATTTTCCAGTTCCTCCTCTTCATCCATACCCACAAGCCAATGGCATGAACTGCTCTCAGGTATAGCCTTGCCCATAAGGATGTTCACTACAAAGAGCAGAAGGGCATTACTGTGCCCTTTAACTGTATTCCCACACCCTGTGACAGACATGCGGACAGCATAGGCAGACAGACAGCCTGGATAGCCATGAGTCCCCCTTCCAGACAGCATCAGTCAGAGAGACTCCAATCTGCTCTGCACAAGTGGGCTGCATTTATTCCGTTATTTGTGAATGCAAACACAGTACATTCAGTAACCACAATATTCTCAGCCATCCTTAGCACAGACGACAATCTAATTCCAAATGTATTTTTCCAGAGGAATTGTTTTTTAAATTGTACTTTTATACACAGTTGAACTTCTGGAACATGCACACACGTGAGGCATATGCAGGGTAAATGTATTCCTCTTACTCACTAGCCTCTAATAATTTTACCACAGGCACTGGAAATAACAGCTTGGCGTTGACACCGGGTTCCTGCCTACACAAACCCCCAGCAGCAGGGATGGAAAGGAGGTCAGCGGCACTCAGCCTCCCCAACGGCAACCCAGCAGTTTAAAAACACTTGTGCCATTTGAAAATGCCACACAGCTTGATCAGGACATGGATATGTGCTGCATACGCTGGGGGTGAGATGAAACAGTTTATTCACAGAAAACATCCTTTTTTACCACAGCTACATATTCCCTTCATATTTATCTGCTGTTGATATGATGCCCACCCTGCTCTCAACACTTTATAGGGCATTTCAGAAGCCACTGTGAATCACCCAGGTCCAAGATGAGGGAGAGGACCATGATGAGAAAGAATGTCTCCAGTAGGTCTCACCCTGCCTCAGCAAAGCCACTATGCACTTTTATTCTTCAATAAATCAGTGGGAATTGCCAGCTATTATTCAAACAAGCATAGACCCTCTGTAAAACAATAACAAAAAAATCTGGAAGAAGCTACTGAGTTCCTATTTTTAAGCACTGTTATTAATAACGTGCCACAGTTCTTGTCTATATCACCACAACATATAATAGCATTGAGAAATTACTGCAGCATATTATAATTATTTCACTAAGGACTCGGTGCCTCCATCTGTCAGCTTATACCTGCATCACAACGAAGAACAATGCAACCTAAAAATAAGTTACATGTACACTGTAATCTGTGCCCTATCACCTCTTCTCTGCTTATCCGGCCGAGTCTTGAAATCATGATTTGGGCAAGACTCCCAGAGAAACACTAACTAGAGACTGAAGAAGCAAGGTCCTCCTAACAACGCAGCTGTAGGAAACACGCTAAAGCCCAACTCCATCAAGAAGCGCCAAGCTAAATCTGTAAAAATCAGATTGCCTCCTAAGTGTCCCTGTTTAACTGGGGAGACCCGTGTTCACAGTGAGATAGACCAGCACTTGGTTTCAGGGACAGTGTTTTCCTCTGGTGAACAGGGACTGACCGAGTTACTGCTTGGATCTTGTCAGGAATTCAAAGTACTTAATTCCCACGTTCATAGTCCCTTGGTCTTTCTTTCCTAGTAAGAACAGCAGCAGCATCTTTTACCTTCAGGAATGGTCCTATTACTCTTTTCAAAGACAAAGCTAGAAAACCACCCTTCCTGCAGCTGTACCTCGAGTTCCCAAACCACAGAAAAACCACAAAGCATTAAACATTTCTGCTCACAGGATGGAGCTCTATGTGTAGCTACCTCATCTGTCTTCTACGGTCATGTAGTACATGCTTTCTGAAAAGCAGGATAAGGTTATAGTCTTGTGGCCTCTGCTCATGATTCAGGAGCAGTCAGTACAGCATCACTTCATAATTCACCAATTTATTACCATAAATCAGCCAATCCATTTAATCTTTGCCACATGGAATACAGCAAATCTTGCAGGATCTGCAGGAGTAAGCTGGCAGCTCTAGTTTAGCAAAATACCTGCAATCTGCAACATGAATCCAGTGACATGAAATATGTGTGCAGAATAGCCCAGCAGGCCTGGATTGAAATTATGTGGCCATTAAGTACTGCCAGATGTATCAATTACACATATTGGGAGAAAAAGTAATATAGGAACCGATGTTTTCCCCACTAATCTGTTTCATTTTAGTCAAGCTTTATGGTACAAGTAACAGTGGTGGGTTATGGTTATAAGTTTAAAAAAGGAGAAAAAAAAATAAGGTTTATTTTATATGGATAAACCAGCCTTTAACTGTACCATTCTTCCAGCCACATTCTCAACTATAAATCAGATAAAAACGACTGATTAGATGAAGCCTCTCAAATGTTCAAGGAATAGGTTGAGGTAGTTGTTCAAAGTCAATACGATGCCCAGAACTCAACTGAAAACAGAAAATCCCTGGGAAGGCTACTCAGGGGTGATTTCAAGGGTCTGACCTACATGCCTGGGCCATGTCTGAGGAAGAAAAGCTGTGGGGACTGTGACAAACCCACCAGATTCACAGATATCAACAAAGACCAAGAAGGATCAAACAGCTCAGTCCATTCCCCTCTGAGTTCTCCTGCAGAGTACACAGCTCCAGATGCCATGGACACAAAGTCTCAATACAGGGATGGTGTGTGTATGGCCAGACTTCGCGAGCGAAGATTTGGGAAAGGTCATTAACCCTTCGAGCCTGCGCAGTGGATTTTTTTAGGCGAGACACAGCTTGCACTGAACTGAGCCCACCCTTTAATCCTGAGGTTCATCTGCTGGGGCCGAGCAAGCTTGGACAGTGGCAGTGAGGGTCTCAGGACGTAGGTTTGTTTAGAGTGACCTTCTCTTAGATGGATTGCCTTACAGGGCTGACGAGCTCCATCTGCCCGGGGGCTGGGAATCAAACCCGGGTCACAGCGGTGAGAGTGCTGCACCCTAACCACTAGACCCTTCATGATCTTGCTGTAAGTCCACCCACTGCTTTTGACTTCTCCTGCAAAGACTCAGGAGTTGCAAAGTATCTTCTGCGACCACACCTCCTCATGCAAGAGGAGCAGGTGATATCCATATAGAAGGTCTCAGTACTGCATCCATATGAAGCAGAAGTTTGGAAGTGGAACTTAATTGACGTATTATTTTATTAATTTGAAACTGACATCACCTGTTCCCCCAGCAGCAGTCCTGAGAGGAGCTGGAACCTCTGTCCAAGATGAGTGCAGTACTGCAGAGGAGCCCTAACACCCAGGGAGATAGTTACGCTCTTTAGCATTGAGCTCCACAGTCTTCATGTGATTTTACACAGACAGAGAAATGGGTCAAATCCCAAAATGGAGTAAATCCGTAGAGTTTCATTGCACTGGAAAACTACATAACTCAGGGTATGACCTGAGAAGATCCTGCTGCTTTCCCCTGCCAGATGGTATGTAAAAGGCAGTTTAAGTCTCCCAGTAGCGCCCAGTAAGTAAAATATTGTTGGTCTCACGCAGGTGAAGGCCAAAAAAAAACAACAAAAAAGCCAACCCCAAAAACAACAGCTCTTCCTTCCATCACCCCATTTCTTTTGTCCCCTGAGGTATTAGAAAGTGCAAATTAATGGTGGCTTTACATGCATCTTTATTTGTACTGCTCATTAAAATCCCTTTGTTGAGTGCACATAGATGATATCATCTAACAATTCCTTTTTTCTCAAGTTTTTTCTGAAGTTGCAGGAGGCAGGATTTCCCTTCTATTACATAAGGAGAAGAGGGTGTATTTGTTCTTTTGCCCTTTAAGACTTGTTAGCACGGTCAGGTTACTCGAGCCAGGCCCTTTTTCCTGATCTTTTCTTACAGGGGAATTATTCTTGGCAAGGCTCCAGCCTAGTATTAACCCAATGGAGAAAAACCAAGTGGCTGTATAAAGAAAGACATAAAACAGACCCACCTCGGGGCTTTGCCCAATCACCGAGAGCTGCAGCAACAGAATAGAAGTAACAAATACAAGCTGGTGCTCAGTCTCCAAAGCATGCAAGTACAACCATCACTAGTACTATGATACACTACTACGATGTCTGTTTGGTGGTGGTACAATCCTTTTCTGCCATCCTGATGGGAAACAAGGCTACAAGCCAGCAGGCGAGGTACCACACCACAACTCTTCCCAAGCAAAGCATCAAGCCCCAGTAGTAAAGAACTGCCTTTCATAGCAACTCCACCTTTCAGCTCAGACTAAGAGACTGAAGAGGAAAGCAGAATGCCCATCCTGTTATTTATTGTAGAGGAGTGATGGGAAAGTGATTCTCCCACCTCCAGCACCTAGTGCAGGGATCTGAACAAGGTGAATTTTTCGTCATCTCTTAATAGGAAGAGGCTGCTTCAGAGGCTTGTCTTTTTATTAGGTGATGAGATGATGTGCTTAGGGTGACCTGGGGTAAGTAGGACTAGGAAGAGGAACCTCCAAGTATGGTGGCACAGCAAGGATTACCCAGGGATTGCCTATCTACCCACTGCCACCCAGGAGGCAATTTTGGGCTGAGGTTTACCTACTGTACCCCCAGCTGGAACACCGATTTAAGTCTCAGACACACAAATGGAGTTTAACTTCTTCCCTTTGAGAGATCTCTATTCTTCTACCTAACCAAAGTGAAAACAGCTAACCAGTTACAAAGCTGGAGGAGAAAGAAGGGCTGACACGTTCCTAAGACTTGCTGTCCACAAAATTAAGCCAAGGAAAAAAAAAAATCATCAGTGCTAAGTACAAACCTTATATTGGTATTGGTATTTGTTACCCCACAGGCATGCAAGAAATAATTCTTTTATAGTGAAGAGAATCAATCACTGGAACAATCTCCCAGGGATGCAGAAGAGCCCCAGCGCTGGTGGTTTTCAAGGTGCGACGGGACATGGTGCTAGATAATTTCATCTAGGCTTCCTTTCCCATGAAAGGTGGGACCAGATATTCTGAGTTCACTTTCAACCTGGGCTCTTCTATGGTTCTGTAGTTTTTGCAACAACTGTTAAGGGTTTTTGCATCTAGAATATGTAACTGCACCAAGAAGCTGACCAAAGCAAGCAACAGAGGAAAAGAGCAGCCTGAACTGCTTGACATCTAGAAGGAAAAAGAGCTGGGCTCTGTGGACCTTGGGACCCCACCATCATCCTGACACACAGTCCCCCACCTTTAGATAGAGTGCAAGTTCTGGCTTTCAAACCCTCTATGAATTTTCATTTACTCAAACGCAAAGAAAAAAAATAAAATAGTTAAGAGGCCCTCACAAAGTTACCACTTACTATTATACAGCACAACAAAAAACAGTTGGAAAACCTCTGCTGCAAACCATGTTGGGAAAGGTGCACAAGTGATTACTCCCTCCAGCTACTAGCAAACTTTCAAGCAAGCCCTCCAACTAGAGGATGCACTTTTAGGATGCCGTGTGTATCAGTCAGCATCACACACGCCTGCATCAGGCTTGCTGCTGTGGTCACCCAGCTGGCACCTCAACACTAAACAGCCAGAGAAAGCAGTCACAGGGTGTTGTGGGAGTCACAAACTCAGTTTATGGCACGGAGGGACAGGCCTGAGGCAGGTATGGATGAGGAGTGGAAAGAGTGCCCTTCCCTATGGACTTAGGGTGCAGAACAGCCCTGGGGTACCTCCACCTACCTTGGCCAGAGGAAACATCTCTGGTGGGGCTATTTATCCCCTGCACAAAAACACTTGTTGCCTTTGCCCTTTGATCATGCTATCCTTACCCTATTTTCTTTTAGGGTTTTTTTGTGAGAAGAAGCAGTTGGTTTCTTCATCCTGCCCAAGAATGGAGAGGACAGAGAGGCCAGCTGGAGGGGGTGATCTACATCCCCTGAGCCAGACCAATTCTGCCCCTTGTCAATAAATCCCAGATTTGCTGAGCAACACCTACAAGAAACACCGTAGGCTTGGGCAAATTCCCCCCAGATTTGATACTTCAATCCAGTTATGTGTCATGCTCACGTACTCGTTCATCATGTTAAGCTCTTCTAAAACTACCCTCTAGTCCTCTGAATGAAAACACCTCTCTCCTTCACTTCAAACATTGTGATAAACATAGATCCTTGTAATATGAGAAAAGAGGGTGAAGACCTTGCTGTATTTCATTTTTGTACTGCAGTAATGAATTTCAAAATAGCCTAGCAGTAGTAGTCATGCTTACAGATTTAGTATACATTCCCTTCACTGCTCTTCAGAAATTTAGCACTTCTGGTAACAAGCGTGAAGATTTCGGGTTGCTTTGCTTTTTTTTTTTTTTTTATCCCTCTCTTCCCTTCAGCAGATTATAATGTGACATTTTCTTTCTTTTTGTTTGTTTTGAATGAAGGTTTGGCCCTCTTTCTGCACAACTGTTCCCTCAGTGCAAAGGACATAAGGGGCTGGAAGACAGCAAGACTTTCATCTTCTAGCCTCACCTGGAAATGAGCAGTACTTTTCCCTGTTGTTAACACCTGAAAGAAAAGGCCCAAGGGGTTTTAAAGCTACTTGCTTTGAACTGGTCATGAAAAAAACCAAAGCCAAACAAAACATCAAGCAAAAATAAACAAAGTGCAAACCCCAAAGCAAGCGCTGCCAAAGCAGCCTTTTAACTGGCATAAAAGTCCCCAATATGTCAAATTGAGATTGTTTATGGGTCTCTACACAGTTTTACTAATCTTCTTGACTTGCTGTGCCTTACTTCTGAACTTAAAAAGCTAGGTGAGGCAGGTCCTCCAACAGAAGCTCTGCAACAAGACAGTACTCCAGCTCCTGAGAGCATCCCAGACTACTTGACACCACTCTGGACTTTAAGGGACCAGCATGAAGGAGCACACTTACTTACGTACATGAGAGTAGCTGTGCATAAAGTACATCAGCAAGCAGATGCCCATCAGCATAACTTGTGAGAGCATCTACCTACTGTCAGACCAAACGGCCTTCAGATCCTCTGGGCAACAGCTTGGGTCATAGCTGGAGACTTCAGAACACGTGAGACATGGGCTGAGCACACAGAGCACCTTGATTTATGGATTTTGTGAGGCTTAAGTGCTGGTGAGCCCCGTGCAGTGGTGTACTCTCGTTTGCAGGAGCAAGAGATTAATTTCTGCAGTCGACTACCGAAGCTGGTCTACCTGGGCAAAGATTAGTTTGCAAGGCACTTTATCCACTCCCAGGGTATACAACCGGAGCCGGAAGGGAGACCACAATGCTCACACACCAAAAGAAGGCAGTTTACGGCCTCAGCTAAGGTCGTTTTACAGCTGCAAAGCTCCACTGACCTCAGCAACGCTTGCACAAACTAGAGGAAATTCCTTCCTAAGGTGCTAAGTATGGCTTTTCCCACTATATACTTTTTTCCTGCATCATGTTGACACGTTTATTTTCCCAGGAAAGTTTTGCAGGCTTGTCTGTGGATGCACATTACTCTCATTTCTTTCCAGCTTCTCACGTTATCACAAATAGGATCAAGTACAGCAAACAATCACATAGTACTCTCCCTGTGTGATTGATGACACAGATATGTGCAACAAAACAGAACAAAAACAAGTACTTATATCAGCCTCCTTTGACACTTCAAAGTATCAGGGAGACCTTTCACAGCACCCAGCACAACTGAACGCCTGTTTGCTAATCTGGATGAAACAAAGTACCGTGCAGTTTAAGTGCAAAAATAAAACACACTGCTGGGGCTACACTGCATACACAGTGGCCAGCTTTGGCTAAGGCAAGTTTATTTTAGAAGGCATTCTCTCTGCCTAGTTTTTGTAATAAGTGAACTACTTTGTTTGGGTTTCTTTCCCCAAAATGTTGAAGATGCAGAAGTGGTAATTAACACTTTACTGGATAAGGTCCTTCAAAATCCCTAATATATATATAATTAATTAAAAATAAATCAATGTCACTTTTCTTCCAAAACTGGATTATTACAATAATCCTGAGGCTAGTGATAGACCTGCTGAGGACAGAAACTCAGGTTATCTGCCTCTGCCCCCTACCCTGATGTCCAATCCCACCAGACTTCATCCTAAGATCTGCTCCAGCCAACCAGCTGTTCACAAAAGAAAAAACAAGAGTGGAAATGAAGGGGGAAGTAGAGCATACCTGAACTACAGAAGCAGAATGTTAGGCTGAAGCCATCAGTGTAATATCTCAATACCCCCGCTGGTCTATCATCTCCATTTTGGGTATCAAACAGTGATGGCTGCAAGATGACAGATGTTTCCAGGCAGTGCAGAGCAGAGGTATCCCTGACCACAAATACTGTACTGCAGCTCAGGATGTCATATCACTGTCACTATCCTTCTCGCACGCCTGACCTCTGCAACTGCACCACCAAGAGTGATTATTCAGCATATTATTGGAAAAGGACAGAGCTCATGGTGCACCAGAGTTAATGGTTCATTATCACTTCACATCCCCATAATATGCCTTTTGCAGAAGTCCAAGAGTCTCCTGTCCCTATTCATTTCCAGCTGGAAGTTTGAATGGCAGTCAGAGAGAAAAGTTCCTTTATCAATGCTGTAAACTAAATGCCAGATCAGCTGGGACAGATTTGCCACACGGAAAGGAAAGGGTGGCAGTTATTTCAAAATCCTTATTGCATTCTTACATTGCTGTATCAAGCAGAAAGTTTAGCAAGACAGACATCCCTAGCACTCTTGCCCAATTCCAGAAAACAAAAAGCAAACTCTCAGCTTTTCATTAACACCAGAAGTACCACCCCAGTTTACCACACCACCAACAAACCTTGCTCCATGCCCACAGTCTCAGTACAATCAGGGGCCCACCTGGCACAGGGACAGTAGAGGCTCCCCAGGAAGCTGCCCCACATCTTGCACCCCAAGGATGAGCTGTCCCTCCAGCTCAGCAGATGCCCCATGACCACTCATTAACAAGCTGTGTCACTCTTGCAGGATGAGCTGTGGCATTCCATGCCTGTTACACAGCCCTTGCCCTGCTACTGCCCCCCAGCTTCTGGCAGGAAAGGCAGTTCTCCATGGCTTTTTCAAAAGGCTCTTGGAGAAACAATCCTTGACCAACCATTAACAGGCCTACCCGACTGTAACAGCTCAGTCTTCTTCCCCGCACAGATGTGTGTACACACATCTCCTCAGGAGGTCAGCTACCTATCAAGTATTACAGCGGCCTTATCAAGGGACAGTCCCAATATTATGACTCAACCAGGGTTCCACTCAAGAAGTGGGAAACACTTAGTATTCCTAGGAAGGAGTGAGTCCCACTAGGATCACAACATGATTCTACAGTGTCCAAACATCAAAGGTATTAATGTATAATCCTACATGAAGCTGAGCCTGCAGGTCAGGTGCTGCCTCTTACCTGTTCTCCAGCAGTGTCATGCACACGACCTCCCGCACACCTGGGTTGTTGGCTTTCTCAATGGAGCAGCTTTGCAGATTCCAAGTAGCCACCCTCAGAACAGGTCTGCCATCTCTCACCCCCCCAAACATCTCCACAGAGGGGCGAGTGGATATGATCTGGGTTGGACCCCCGGGGGGAAAGTCCAAGTCCTCGCTCTGGAGGCTTAGAGAAGTGGGGCTGGGATGAGGCTTGGCCATGAAGTTGAGGCCACCATTGGTGTTTGTCGAAGGGGGCCTGGAACGCTCTGCAAAAATCTGATGCCTGATTTTGTCCAGAAAGGAGGAATTGATGCAGTCCATCCTCACCAGGTCCTCGATACTTTTGAAGGGCCCGTGCTCTTTACGGTAGTCCACGATGCTGTTGGCGATCTTCTCAGTGATGCCACGGATGCTCATGAGCTGTGCCGGGGTGGCAGTATTGATGTTGATCTTGGTGGCGGAGAGGTGGTGCTCAGAGGCCAGGTCCTTGCGCAGTGAGCTGGGCGAGTGCTGTGCCGAGCTGCCCTTGCTGCTCACGCAGATCTCGAACTTCACCTGCTCCAGCTTGGCCGCCCCCACCCCACTCACCAGCGCCAGGTCCTCCACTTTCTTGAAGCCGCCGATATACTCGCGGTACTCCACGATGTTCTGGGCCACCACCCGGGTGACCCCGGGGAGGGTCATCAGCTCCTCCTCCGTGGCCGTGTTGATGTTGAGCCTCTCCTGGTTGACGAGGATGTTGCTGAAGTTGCACGCCGCGCTGAACTTGCGGCTGTGGCACAGGTCGGCCGGGTCGCGGGGGATAGAGCGGTGGCAGCCCAGGCTGCCCCCCATCTCACCGCCGCCGCCACGGGCCGCTGCCGGAGCCGGGGGAGCGGGCGCGGGGAGCTGCCGGGGCTGCCCGCCCGCGACTCATGGACCTCCGCGGGAGGCCGGCGACGGAGCGGGCGGCTGCGGGGCACCTGCGGACAGACCCCGCACCGCACCGCGCGCTCGATCAGCGGACCCGCGGAGGGCTCCCCGGCCCTTCCTCCTCCTGCCGCTCTCCTCAGGAGGCACTGCCGCTCCCCCGGTGCCAGAAAAGCCGCCGCAGCCGCTTCCCGCCCGCCGCCGCCCCGTCCCCCGACGCTCCCAGCGGCTCCTGCCGCTGCCCGAGCCCCGCCGGCGGTAGTAGTAGGTGGGCGGGAGCCCCCGCCCCTTGGCAGGAGAGGCGGGGCTGTCTCCGCCGCCTCCGCCCCCCGGGCGTCAGCCGCGCCCGCCCCCGCCCGGGCACGGCGGGGACCGGCCGGCGCTGGGAGCGGGAATGAGGGTGGCTGCCCCGGCGGGGCTCCCTCCAGCGGGGTCCTGGCCCCGGCTCCGTACCGAGGCTCGGCAGGGGGCGAGGAGGAGGAGGCTTGACCTTCTCCTTCCTGCGTGGGCACTCGCCCCCTGGGCACAGGCGGACTAAGAATGTCCCCGGTGCTGTCACCTGGCCGCTAAGGGCAGGCTTTTCCCTTTTCCAGGTGAAAGGACGCTCAGACGCTCCTTGCAGCGTTCTTGTCCCAGAAGTTCCCTGGGCTCGCCTCCGTGCAGCTGGCAGGGAATAAGTGTGTTTTCAAACCTCGAGAAAGCCTCATCAGTCATCTCAAAGGGCTTTTTTGTGCACTTGCAGGGCACTATGCTTTCATACATCTAGGTTAAGTCTGCTTTTTTCTTTCTTTACTGTTTTTTTTTGACATCTCAAGCAATTGTGAGAGTGCTCAAAAAACTAAAACTCCCTGCAGAATCATGCTTTTGGACATAATATGTCTGCGTACTGGGTCTGCCTCAGCCCATGGTCCCTGGTCTGCTGCGTGCCTAGCTTTTCCCCGAGCCAGGGTAACCTCATTCTGCACCGAAATCATGACTGTGTATCATCTGTGTGCCTGAGCTTTAATACAGTTTGTTCATGCCCTGGGAGCCACAGCAGACCACCACAGTCCATGTTGGTGAAGCCGTTGAACTATTTACCCAGCTTCTACAGCATCCAGTCCCATGCTGCACTGTCTGCAACGCTATCTGTAGCCAAATTAGCTCATTTGAAACTAGCTTGACTGTGCCCACACAGGAGTGACTGCAATGTCAATGAATCCAAAATATAATCGGTGGGTGTAACTGAAAGGAAGGGGGAAGAAAACTGAAAGAAAGAGCAACATATGCTTACAGATGCCAGGTACACTCCCTGATGCTGCCTGCTGCTGACAGGATAAATATATATTTCTTTTAGCTGGACAGAATATGGTACACGTATATTTTCAACATCAAGACTCTTCGTTGCCCCTCTAATGAAAATGAAAATGGCTTGCAATAGCAGCTTATACATATATTTTTCAATGGAAATTATCTGGGTCCACCTGAAATAAAAAGTTGAACTCATTCATCTTCTTGGTGAGGGAGAATGTTGTGTGCATAAGGGAATGCAGGCTGCACCGGGCTTTCAGACTGCGCAGGGCACTGGTGCTTTAACACTGGCACTAGATACTCTGCTGCAGATCACATATTTCTCTTCTGTTCGCTTGAGCAATAGAGCTAGAAAATTATCATTACGGGAATGGGTACTGGCTGCATTAGGGTATTGGCTCTCTACTGACTGCTGGAGTGGAGAAAGTGCTCGCTTAGGTGATTAAATGCTTCCACGTCTACTGGAAAGTGCTCTGTGCACTGCGATAACAGTGGCCAATGCAGCAGAAGTCATGCTGGGCCTATTCCTGCTGGGATGGTACCAGCACAGAGCTGGAAACAATTAACCATTGAAACAAGTATTCTTTTTGAAGCAGTATTATTATGGTAATAGCTCCACAAGCTGTTATCTTAATTGAGAACACACTCTTTTGCTTTCTGCAGCAGGTTGTTTTGAATTGGAACCAGGCTCATTAAATAACTTTTGAAGCTGATAAGCACCAAAACTCAGGTGAGGCATCATCTACATTACAGGCAGCACTAGGTTTTCCGTATTACAGAGAGAAGGCAGGAGCATCTCCAGAAAGAAAATAACAGATATCCCTCTCATCCAGAACTTCTTGTTGTCAGCAACTACACGACATTTCTTGAATCTGCAGCTCCAAAATAACTTTTGAAACGAGGTGCAGCTGGAGACGTGGAGCTCAGAGGGATGCCACGAGTGTCCCATCACCTAATTCTGGGTATAACCCCATGCTAATGTGAGCTGCAGGGAGGAGATTGGAGGGGGGGGGTGGCGGCGGGTGTTATCGTTCCATTAGCCATCTACCCTTATTGTCTTTGTTGACAATTACAGGAATCTTATTGAGCTCTGAATCAACCTTTGAAATATCTTGGTATTTTCGGGAAGCGCCAAAAGATGTGAACAGGTAAAGGTTTGGTTTATATTTTAAAAGGTTCAAAAGGAAAAAAAGAAAAAAAAAGATTAATCACCTGGCCTGACATCAGTTAGGCAATTCATTAACATGAGAAAGCTAAAAATGGGGTTCAGTCAGTAAAGGATTGAAAAAACAGTGTTGAAATTACTGACAGACAATTTAGGCAACAGAAAATAAATCTTGTGAAACCTGGGTAAATACTAGATTTTGTCTTTGATCCAATCCTGAGCTCAGCGTATTTAAATTTATTCAAGAAGAGATTGATCATGGTCTGCTGGTGTCCACCAGCTGACAGATATCCTTCGTGGTCTGCTTGGCACTGCTCGTGGCAAGGGGCCACAAATAAGGGATTCCTGGATCTCTGTCAGGAGGGCTCAGAGATACTGTGGGTGGCTTATTCCTCAGGATCTGCAACTCTCTGCATCTGGCTGCTGGCCAGGGCTGGCTCAAAAACGTCTCAGCGACAGCAAAATTGAATTTTGCTGCTCTGAGGGTGTGAATCCGGGAAGGATCTCACAAGGCCGGGCAGGCTCCAGCACTGAGAGAGAGGGGACACTCGCAAAAGCCCCTTGGGAGCAGCCCTCACGCATCATGCAAAGTGTTTTTATGTTTCACTGGATAGTGTTACAAAGTGAGCAGCTAGGGAACAACGGTTTTAGCCCTGCCCAGTGGCCATTTGTTGGTCTGGGACTGGCTTTGCCACTATCAGCTGCCCTCCTAGACTCAACATCTCACACCCTGTCCCCCCAAATAACTAGTGAAACAGGTTTCTGGATGGCTGGGTGGCACGAGGACAAGCAGCCAGCCGCACAAGAAACGCAAGGGTAGGGTAGCGTCACCTGCTTACCAGCTCTGGAGGTCTGGAACTCCTCTTCCCTGCAGAAATTCTTCAGAGAGGAAAGAACAAACCTAAAATTTTTTCCGTCAGAAGCAGATTCTGCAGCACTTAAAGCCTTTAAATACAATGTTTAAGAATGATATGGAATTGCTTGAACCTGTAACGATGGAGTGGGAGCAGATAGATACTGGTGAGCAAGGTCTTTTGGCTTAATTCATGCAAAGAATCAGCCTGCAGGCCAGTAGATTTTAAAGGCATAACTTCTTAGCATTTTAAGATGGTCTTAAAAAAATCTATTAATCTATTTTATATTTTTCAACATTCACATCTACAGTGCAGAAGCTCTAATCAAATAAACTCTGTTTTATGATGAGGGCTAGAAGGAGCCAAGAGATGTTGCTCAACAGAAAAGCACAGAGTTTTCCTTCAGTCTTCAGGTAGCAATTGCAGTTCCTACCATCTTACCATGTCATTGCAGCACCTTTTCCAGCTCTCCCTTACACACCCTTTGGGAGCAGGGGGCTTGACAGTCACACCTCTAGGGACTGCATTTTCAGTCCTACTGCACTGGGCTCTTAATGGTCAAGGACTCGAAAAGGCAGCTGATTAACTTCAGTGCCTGTGTTTTTATTTAAAGGAGCTATTAAAATAATTGTTTTCCTTCTGCAAGGACATTTTCAGTAACACTTGTAACAGGTGCCTGAGGCAGAAGACAGGCAGTTTTTATGAAGATAAATAATAACAAGTAGAAGTTAGCAATTTCATGAGCAGTGGGACTTACAGAGTCTGATTTCTGGTGGCTCTTTCCTTTGTTGATTTTATGATTTATATTAATAAAACTAAGTATCCATTAGTCACTAATCTGGATAGCTCTGTTCCAGATGACCGCCAATATTTGTGGCTCTTTTAGAAACGCTATATTTTTGAGACATTTAACCTTTGTCAAATCTGCTTGAAATCAGCCCACAATCTAATAAAATCCATGGGTAGGGGATGAGAAGCAGAGCAGCAGAGCACACAGTCACATGAGTTTTTCCTTAGGAATCAAATGTCTGTGGTGTGAGCTCTTTTTCCTGTAAGGCATTTTACATGACTGCCAAACTTGTTGCAAAAAAAAGTGATGTCACCAGTGCTGTGTTGCCAGGTTACGAGTGTCACATCCTACAGAGAAATACAGTCAGAAGAGTGAGCAAAAGTGACTCATCATCATACCTTGATTAGGGCTCCACTTTGGTTGGTGTTGAGTCTGAAACGCAGACCTCTCCCTCCCACAAGAGATCTCAACTGCTGGCTCACCAGTGCACAGTAGGACAGCTCATCCTAGAGGGAAACAAGAAAAACCCAAGCTAGAGGAGACGTTCTCCGGCAGAGCTTGGGATGCATTTTCCAGTTTCCATAGGCAGCAGCGGGGATTTAATTCTCATCTCCCACATCTGAGGTGACACTTAATTACTCAGATACCCCTTGGGTCACAAGGCGGGAAAGGAATTAAAAAACCTAGTCCTTCCTTCACCCCAGGCAGAGTCATCAAGGCCACGCTTACAGAAGCTTGCCTGCTCCAAGCCTCCAGTGGTTTAATTTCCTGAATTTCCCAGATAAGAAACATGGAATATGGTGGACCTGTGTCGCAGCTAATATCTTCTTTGAGACCTAGACCCTCAAGCCTCTAGTAAAAATGCTCACAAATCAGTACTCTGTGAATCTGGCACAGGGGAGAGTCAGAACTGATGACTTGTGAGCTAGGTGTCTAAGCTCTCACTCTAGGCAAGCTTTCTGTGATTCCACCCAAAGGCAGGCATCAAGTGGATTTTTGTGAAAAAGATACGAGCAACGAGATTTTTAGGCATCTTGAGAGCCAAACAGGAGAAGAGGAAAGATAAACCAATATGCTGGAAAGGGTTGTTCAGAATAGCTTTCAGCACTTCACACAGCACTTTGGTTTCAAAAGTTGGACTGCCAGCCTCTCAAACATTGCCTTTCATATATAGACCTCTTACCCTTCAGAAGTCTTTAGCTGATGCCTCTTGGTGGCAGATAGGGATTTAAAATGCAAGCAAGTCAGCTCACTAACTTGTAGTGAAACACAGACTTCAGAGGGAGTGTGATTCATTAGTCCGTTCTAAACATTTGCGTTTCAAAAGCGGTATAACTTGCTGTGTAATGCCAGAAATAATGATAAATGTTGAGACCTATCTCCCGAGCATTCTGCTGTTTTACTGAGTAAATTATCATTTTGCATTATTTGTCATTTTATCCTTTACTTGTAGTTACTGGGTTACCATAATTAATTTTCTTGTTAACAAATTTTAGAAAAATGTTAAAAAAATGCATTTCATGTTTACCTTTTACTTTTCAAAGTGTTTCATGACCGTTAGTTAACTGGTGCATAAAACTCTTTAATTCAGTGATTCTGCAATTACTGTAGTGGCCAATGCATTTCTGCCCAGACATATGTTACTTACAACTTCTGCTGTTTGGGGGGTTTGCTTTTGGTTGGTTTTTTGTGGGGTTTTTTCTGGTTTTTTTTTTGTTATGAAACTTAGGAGGTTCGTCTCTACTTCTCATTCACATGAACAGTTGTGCTTCAGACCCTGAAATTATTCAGATAGACAAAAACTGGACTCTTAGTTCTCCTAATTTTCTCAGATATAAGGAGAGGTCAGCCAGGTCTCTCTGTGGTTACTTGTGCCAAGTTTGCTTCCTGTCTTTGTCTTTTCATGCATAATCCTCTGTATGCTAAGAAGAAAATAAACCACAAAGTAGAGTCAAACTTTCCCTTAGCCCCAAATTCTCAGAGATCTGCAGAGAATGGAGCCTCAGTATAAAGCCCTCTAGAGCTCTGTCGAGGGTCAGGTCACTGGCTTATGAAACAGTAAATGTTTTGATTAAGACTTTTCACACAAAACATGTCATATTGCATAAATGAACATCTCTGCAATACTCTCCTGAGAAATTTCTCTCTCACATTTCAAGTCCTGCACCAACAATTAAAATGGTTTAATGGCCTCAACAACTCCCAGCAGACTTTGAACTTCTCTGAGGAGCCTCCCTGACAAGGAGCACAAGTTGCTTAGTTATTACAACACCTTCTGTGAAGGTTTGATCCAATTCCCATGAAGACAGAGGAAAGATGCCTAGAATTATTCAAAAAGCTGCGCTGCTGATTTATGCGAGCGGGCGGACCTGCACTGTTGGTGGAATTGACTCGGATGGCTCTCCATCTGACAGCCAGGTTTGTTGAAATGAAAGCATAAAGGAGGAAGGAAAGCAGGACAGTGAATAGGTCTGCCTGTAGAATCAGGTCCTGTGGGATGGCTGCTTGGAGGAGAGAGATGAGCTCAGATCGGCAGTGTCTGGGGGAATGGGCAGCAGAGCATCTGAGCAATACTGGACCAGTGGAGGACAAGCAAGTCCCTAAGCACCTGGAGCTGAACAGCACTGAGCTATTTAAAACCAAAAATGAATGGCCATTAATGACCCATTAAACCTAGCTTTGATCCCTGGAAAGACCCTGGCACAAATAAGCATATTAAGCTCATGGAAGAAAATTAGGTGTTTGAAAAAACAAATTCACTTTTTTCTTTGAAAAGGTGACTGGCTTAAGGGATAGGACAGAAGTAGCTGATTAATGACAGAGGGTGTGGAAGAGCATATACTCATAAAGTGTGTGGGTGACACTGATCCAGAGAGCGTGCAAGGACTTAGGCAGGTGGGATCAAAATTCAAAACAGTGTTCACAGATCAGAGGGACATTCCAAAACTGACAAGATGAGTTTTAGTAGAAACCTAGAGAGGAGAAATCCACAGCACCCTTTCAAACTGAGGAATACCTGAGCCACAGATGGGGCAGGAAAGGCTCATAAATGTAAAGATGAGTCAGCAGGGTGGCCCACTAGGTAGAGACCAAAGTTTGTTTCTAACTGATCTCATGAATCCCAACACCATGATTAGGAAAATAGCTATGCAGTGACACAGTTACAGTCAAGAACATGATGTTTAGAGCCATCATGCCAAAGTATTGGTGAATTACTGCCAGACGTTGTACAAGTTGCAAAAACCAAACAGTTCTCCCAAAACAAACCTCACAGCCCTGAAGTGCTTACTGGTTTAAGGCTAGATCCTAGTCCTTCCTTATGCCAAGTAATATGTACTCTAATAATTGGAAACGCAGGGACTATGAAGTACAGTTGGATAGGAATAAAGCTTGCGTAGCCTGGGGTGAGGAGTTTGCTTCCTAAATAAGGGTTTAAATTACATAAGATGTGGAGTGTTCTTTTTACTGTGTGTGATGTTTTGGCTGAGGTCACATCCACATTGCCAAACCCCGTGCCAAATAACACGTGTTTTGGAGAGGCTTTTTCAAAGTTTGAAGAGCCATGAGGCAAAATAGCTGTTGCCATCCTATGCAAGCCTTTGCATTATGTCAGCAGCACAAGCTCCCCATGCTCTGCAGGACATTCATTCCTGTTCACCTGGTGTGCTTGTTACCATGACTCACCACAAAAACAACACAGCAGATATTGCTTGGCTGTAATTTCTATGCAAACATTGTTCTGGGTATTGTGGGATGTCTGTTTTTCCTGTGATGGATTCTCAGACTTTGCTGTGGTTCAAGAATGGCTCCAGCACCTCCTACTTCAAAAGCAATCTCACCGCATATCATGAATTCAGGTTTTAATCCTTCTCCCTAGTGTCCCAAAGCATGCAGTTAATTAATTCTGATTTCACACCACACATAGCCATGTCACACACACACACACACACACAGTCTCTTGCCAGCCAGTAAACGAGCTACATTCTTCCCATGTTAGTCATGGAGCATGTCTTCTTTAACCTATGCAGTTGCAATTATGGGACATGAGACGCTCCTCCCATGACCCGGGAGACATTCTTGTCCCCTTACACTGCCAGGTGCTGGGCATCCCTATCCCGATACCTACCAAGTGACATCAGGGGATGCTGGTATCCCACCAGTATGACTCTTAACATAGGACAGAAGGAAGATGGGACATTCAGTGGGGTCAATAAACTCAGGGAAATGGCTGGATAAATGACTCGCTTGAGCTGACTAAGGCCCCATCCCAAAGGTGCAGGTTACTGACTCTGTTTCTCATGCATGCACACATGCAAACTGTGGAAATCAAATGCCCCTTGTAAGAAAAATATCGCTCCTTCAATTTGCATTGTACTGCCATCCCAAACTGGATATGAACTCACTCCACACTTAGTACAGGGCTGACTGCATGGTGATATTCCATGAGCTGGTGCCTTGGGTTTCAGAGTGTCAGGTATGTCTTTTGGATATGCCAATTCCCTGACACCCAGCATGCCTTGGCAAAGTCATCAGGCTGCCTACACACATTTCACCTCTTAGACCATTAGATGTGCCAGGTGTGACTTACCTGAACTATCCCCTTCATGCTGCACAGGGGTGGGGAGACTGATTTTCACCAAACCAAGACATGACTCATAGTGTTTATTTTTTCCACTGCATTTCACTGCTTGCAGTCATTAGTCCTGCTGGCATAGGACAGTAGAGTTTTAGAAAGACAGGTTAAAAGAGAACCCAGAATGGTCTCCATTTATTTTAGAGAACTTCAGTACAGGAATTATCTGTCATATCAATAGGGGTTTGCTGGTTCCTAATGGCTACTGGCTCAGTTCTGCGAGGTCTTTGGACCTGAGCCTGCCATTTGCCTGCTGTGCATGAGGATTTGCCATCTGCACTGCCCTCATTGAGTCCAACTCTCTCTAGTGTGATTATGACTAGCTGGAGAGTAAGGGATTGCCCAGTGTGATGAAGGGTATCAGCATGTGGCCTTCACAGGGTGTGTTTGAGATAGGGAGCCATGCATGCTAACAGTTGGCAGGGCAATAAATTGTATTCACATCAATCAATCTTGATACCATCTGGTTCTGAAAGGGCTAATTCTGCCAAAGACAAACACTAAAGGGTTCTCACAATCTTTTCAATGGATTGAAAGGAAACAGGGACGAAGTTTTGATTTGTATATATTCTTTTGTCCTCAATACTTTTAGATAGGGTGACACAAACTTGCAGATTCCTTTTGGATTTAAGCTAGTAATTGTTTAAGCCACAGTGATAACTCTGTATCACAAGAATAAATCATGAAAGAAACATTGTTAGAGAAGAAATCATCTGAATCAGGGAAGGCACTGTATTTTGTCCTTCATTAAGCTCTGAATTTCATTTGGGTTTGCTGAGTGGAGGCTGTGGCAAATATAATGTGGGGTGCACTGCCCAGAAAAAAACATTCCACTCACAGCAGGATCATAAGCCGAAGCAAATACCCAGAAACTAGTTCTTTGAGGTGTTTGTAAGTCCCTCAGCAGTGGCAGGGACGTTCTTCCCCTCATATTTCAGGAAGGATTAGATATTCCCAGGAAATCAGGCTAGGTGTGGTGCATGAAAGCAAAAAGGCAAGATGAGAATTGGTGTTACCTTAAACTAACACCTTGTTATATAAATATCAAGGCAGGCCTCTCTCTCATGTTCCTGGCATTTCACAATGTTTTCTCTAACTCACATTTTTAAATCAAAATGTTTAAAAAGATTGCATAAAGTAGTTTCAATTTCCAGAACTTGAACATTCACTTAAAAGTCTGCTACAATCTTGATTTTAAATGCTGAATTAAGCTTTTTAAAAAAAATCTTACAGAATTGGAGTATCACAACAAAAATCCCTTTATTAGGGTAGTCTCTCTTGGTAAAAGTTTTGGACATTTCTGATGACAAACAATTGTTTCCACCTCATTGTTCATAGCAGAATAAACCCCAGGCTTTTATGGATTTTTTTTTCAAAAAGGCTTGAAAAATCTGTAATGTTTGACTGACCTATGTTGTTAAAGGAAAAAGCTGTAAAGGGGTTCACCTCACTATCGTGTGGCACTTTGTAGGGTCAAATATTTAATGCTCACACATTTTAATCTTTCAACAAAGCACAGGGGCTGCTCACAGATAAGATATCCAGTACTCTCCATGCTGTCTTCCAATTTGCCTATGACTTCATTTAACAGCTCCCTGACTCATATGATGCCATTGCAAGGGGCTCATAGTCAGGCCCATTAAATATCCACAAGCAAATTCTCCAGGAGAAGCCATTTTCTTTGCTTCTCACCTTCTGCACCACCTACTCACCTTTCTCTTGGCATTCACCCCTGCTCTTTAGAGCTGTTTATGACCTGGAGCTAGAAGTGGCAGAGGAGCAGCAGCAGAGGCTGAGCTGGGTGAGAAAGCATGGGATGGCATAAGGGTTTCTCTTGACATCCCAGCATACTCACAGTTTTATCTCCTCTTCACAGCTCTGCTCATAAGGCTTTGTCAGCTCACTGCTGAGGGTTTTTGCTTTCCCTGTCAACCAAGAGACCCTTGGCCATGCCTGTGAAGTATTAAAGCTGTGTTAAGATTCAAATTCAGTGCTTGGATTGCTGAGATAGAAGAGAAGACCCTTCACGCCTGGGTGCAAGAGGAGAAAATCTGTCACTCCTAACCACGGCCTAGTTGTTAAGAGTAATAATGGCCAGTCTTCGCGAGCGAAGATTTGGGAAAGGTCATTAACCCTTCGAGCCTGCGCAGTGGATTTTTTAGGTGAGACCCAGC
>NW_016690183.1:12367394-12523637 GCF_001604755.1 Lepidothrix coronata
TTTTTTTTTTTTTTTTTTTTTTTTTTTTAATTTTTATCCCCTCAAGTACTAGTTAGGATTCCTACAAAGTATAAGTTGTGTAGCCCTAGAAAGTCCAGTAATGTGCCTTTGTGTTGTTTGGTGAATGACACTCCAGTGGGTTAACATTGCCAAGACTTTGGGATTTCATAGCAAAGTGAAATTACATATAGAACAGAATGTTCATAAAATATATTCATTTTTAATGAACACATTAAACGCTCAGAGCTTCGTCTCTTTGCTTCTGTGCCCAAACTACTGTCTTTGTAATGATCCCAAGTCTGGGAGCCTTGGCAGAAGAGAGAGGCCTCAACGTCTCTCTGTTAGTGAGATTTCAGGTTTTTGGTCTCTTCACTTAAGAAATTATTTGACAGTAATGGATAATAATGAAACTAATCTGCCTGAAAGATCTGAGCATAAATGTCTTTGAGTAGGGCCAGGGAATGTATAGCTTTGATGAATCTTCTCACCATACATAAAATCCTAAGAGGGTTCTCTCTCAGACTGTGGGAAGCAGGGCAGTGACCAGAGGGCTTAGGCAAATAAAGCAAGGGATTATAGATCTCTGAATACAGCCAAAAGGGTTAGTATAGTGTCACAAAGAGCATTTAATCTCCTCTCCTTTCTTCTAACAGCAATGTTCAGATATACTAGGTAGGTCTCCTGTATTTCCAGGATAGGACATGCAGGGAAGAAACCTTTTGGGAAACTACCAGTGCAGGTCTTTCCCTGGAGAATTCTGATGATCCCAAGTCACAGAACAAAAAGCTCAGAGGTACTTGTTCTGCCGTGATCCAAAAGAAGCAAGTCTGAAAAGTGGAAAACTAACAGTGTGGGATTGGAAGTCATCTGCTGAGGTCCTTTCCCCAGTCTTTCTAATCTAAGTGCCTCTGGAATATCACAGAAATCTCTCCTCATAGCATCTTTGTTACAGGAGGAAGTGCTATTAACCTCTTTTTACAACCGAAAAACTAGGGAGTTAGATGAAATACCTGAAGTCACAGAGCCTGACCTGTCCCAGGCTTTCTCCTTGCCCCTGGAACATTTGCGACGTACAGACAATCCTGTAAAGTCAAGCCAGACAGGACAAAAAAATTGGGAGAGGAATTTATTTTGAGAAACATTATCCAGAAATTGCATTTGTACTACATGAGTGAAAGCAAATATTTTCTTCCTTCAGTACCCTCTTCTGCCAGCTCACGACTTTTCCAGGACAGTATCCATAGACAGGAATTAATGTATGCATGGGAAAATTAAGCATCACTGTACTGTAATGGCTTTTGGCATGGACATGTATTGCATTTGAACCCTTGCTCATGATGGTTTTATTTCCGAACTGTGAAATCTTGGCCACCTGGCTCTTAGATTAATATATTAACAAGATAAAATTATATGCCGTAAGGCTTCTTAGATAAAAAGCTTAGCTATGCAAGGGCTTCTTATTATCCCTTTTATCCTTCACTATGTCAGAATGAATTGTAGCATCTAACTTCAGCTAAAACCCCTATTCAATACTTAATGCTCTATAGAGAGGATAATATTTATTTTATTTTGGAGTTTAATTTTAGATGAGGTGACATGCAACAGAATGAAGCACAAACACTGCAAAATGGTCTCCTACAGTGTGACAAATGACAGAGTACAAACGAGTAATGCAGAGGCAATTAAAAATGCAATATACCCCTGGAAGATCACATCCTATAACCCCATGACTAAGTAGCCAGGATTAGTCCTCAGCTATGTTTATGCAGTATGCTGCTCACATCTAACCGTACTGCAGAGTGTGAGGGGTAGAAGTCCAAACAAGGAGAACTTCAGTCTGGTTCTGTGGCAGAGGTTATTTTTCTGTACAACAGAAAGGGACTCTATAGAACACCCTTACTTTCCTGTGCCACTATTCACGAAGTCATTCGAAGTCATGTAGTGCAGCTGATTAAGTTGGAAGACCTTGTCTTCGACCACACCTCACTCTCCATGCAATAAAACTTCCAAGCAGCTTCTCATCTTGCAGCGTGTGCATAGTCCCATTGGTTTAATGGTCCTGTGTGCACGCTTGTGTTTCTTCGGCTGGAAGAAGATCTCTTCAGAAGTTTCCATTTGCCTGGCTTTTAAGAGGCTTCTTGACCTCAGCAACATGACCTACAGAGCTACAGGAGCCAGGATTTTCAGCAGCATCCTTTACAAGCAATGCGCGCAGCAGTTGTTGGTCCTGTCCTCTGGAAAAGATGCTCTACGCAACAGCTACAAAAGGCAGTGGGAGCAGAGGGACAGGGGGTTTGAAATAAATAAATAACAATTTTAAAACTACCACAGTGACAGAGCAGGAAAAATGTTATACCTCCTCCTAGCTTTGACTGCAGGGTGGAAAAGACATTTGGCAAAATCCATTTCAAAAACACGAGAAGACAAAGATGGGCCAAAATCCCAGTTTCATGTCTGTTACCAAGGTATAGTGTAGTCTTAACTCTGACAGCAACTAAGTTATCACAACAAGGCACTGAAATTAGTCATAAAACTGAGCACTGTAATTCACACTGTCAAAGCTATTTTTGTTCACTTGAAGCTGTTTTTACAGACTGACATAATTGGACAACAGTTATGACAAACCTTTATTGTGATCTTATCTTCACTGAGACAGAGATTTTGTTGTGGGAGAGGCTGAAACACAGGGCTCTGCCAAACAATGCAGCATGGAGAAAGCCTACCTTACCCAGGGAAATGAGGAGGCCACATTTTTCTTTCTCTGGAGCTAACACCAGTCTCACCAAAGTTACTTTATAGTAAGACAAGAACTGTAACGATATTTCATACTGGAAATTTTGTGGAAACTGGTTACAAACAGAAGACGAGCAACAGGGAGGAAGAAAGAGAAGGGGGAAAAAAAGAAGAGAAAAAATAATACAATGTATTTTTTTATCTAAATATTCACCTTTCTGAAAGCTCCTACCTGAGGCAGCTGGCTTTTGTTTCCACATTCACCTTAAAAATCCCATCTGCAGACCTGACCATACACAGCCTCACATCTTCAGAGCACATGCGTTGCTACTTGCCAGCATAATGAGATACATCCATCCCTTTACCTTACTACTGAAGTTGAACATGTATGAGGTTCCCAGAGAAGCTGCAGATGCCCCAACCCTGGCAGTGTTCAAGGCCAGATTGGACGGGGCTTTGAGCAACCTGGCCAAGTAGAAGGTGTCCCTGCCCATGGCAGAGGGTTCGAATTAGATGATCTTTAAGGTCTCTTCCAACCCAAACCATCCTATGATTCTGTGCTAGCCCACACAGCTCATTTTTACTGAGCCAAGCAATACCCCAAAAGAACCAGAGCTTGTCTATACTTCACAATTATTAGTATGCTTAAGTAGTAACTTTTTCATAGTGCTTCCCACCTTGCAGACAGACTGACTTCTTGTATTGCCCTCATCATGGAAATCATTAGGATGTAGCCTCATCTCATTGAATGGGTAATTCTATCAGAGAAATTAAACTAGAGCTCTGTAGCCACACAAGGCTACAAACTCTGCTGCTTGGCATAATAGACTACATAGAGCATAAGGCAACGAGAATAAAATGAAATATTTACTTTCTCCTGAATCCAGCCTGGTCTGTGCTAAGAAAGCCTTTGCAAACCCTTCCCAGCTTTGGTCTGAGAAGCTCTACCCAAAAGCAGCTGACTGCTGAGGCTTAAAACCCACACTGATTAGACATGACCTGTGCTAAGTTAGAAAACCTGATGCTTAAAAAAGGCAGAGAGTAGCTAGCATCCCATGTCATTAGATGTTTTCCCCATAGTGCACTAATGAGCTGGCATAGCTTTGGCTTTCAGTGGGAGCTCCTCATTTTCCTAAGATTGCCTGACAAGCTTCCCCAGGCACAGGCTACTTCTTTGTCATCCTTCATGCAGTGTTTAGCCCTGGCTAGGAATAACAGAGGCTGCTATAACATGAATAAGGAAACAAAAAAAAAAAAGCAAAAAACACTGTGCTGCTGACACCAGAAGAGCTCATTGCCTTGTGGCACACAAGGTGATAATAATTCTTCCAGTCCTGATGGGGATCACTGAAATGTCAAGCCTGATGGTTGCCCTTTCCCTTCTAACGTGATCATTAGCCCCTGGGAAGGAAATAAATTACTGAGCTACTTAACACCTCATTAGGAGTTAAAACTATATATTCAGCATCCTCAAGTCGAGTTTTAAAGCAGCATGGGTGTTTAACAGCAAGCTGTGAAGTTTGGTGGTATACAACACTATTTCTTTAAGGGAAGCTTTTCCTTTAAATGTCTCCAAATCTTAGGCAAGTAATTTTTTTCCATTCTTCCTACTTAGCTGTACTGGTTTGGGATGTATAGTCTGTCTATATTTGTTTACCAATTATTTTAAGTATTTTCAGGAAAGGGAAGGAAGAAGACTCTGGGAATATTGCAATTGCCTGTCTGCCCTCATTAACCAAGTCATTACTGCACTATAATTCAATTATTTCTTGTACTTAAGATAAGAAGACTGCAGAGGCAATAATAGCTTAAGAAGTTTCATCTTCTCCTTTTTTTCCCTTCTTTTTTTTTTTTTCTCTTTTCTCCAAGCCTGTTCTTCCTTCCTCATTCCTCCCTTCTCACTATGATATACAGGGGCCTTGCTGCTGTGCATTGAATCAGAGCTAAAAATAATTATCTTCCTTTGTTTTTTGTAGGTTTAGATTGTTTTTAAACTCAGATCAGCTGGCATTTGCGGGGTGCATACACTGTGAAAGCTCAATAAGATTTATATTATTTTATCCAAGTTAATAAAATCTGCAAACATGGTGTGACCTATTACTGGAAACTAAGATACTTTAATACCCAAATCCGTGAAGACTCAAGACTGCGTCAAAGCAAATGCTTTGAACTATAAACCAGGTTTTGGTGCTCTTTGCTGTAGCAATGGAAGTAGGAGGCAGAAATGTAGATCCCATGTGTACAAGTCTTCCTACCAGAAATATCAATGCTGCAAAACAGTCACGTAAGGCTGGAGTTTCTGGCTGAAGCCAGCTTTCTTCTTCTTGGGGCAAAAATTAGCTGGGCTGCTCCACAGAGGTGTGGTGTTTTAGGCTGAACATCACCTGCCATCTTTGCGGATTTGCTGTGACCAAAGGTACAATCACAGTGGTACACCTCTGAGGGTGAGAGCACAGAGCTCTTCCTCACTGTGATTTCACTGCAATGTCTCATCTGTCCTCTCCCATTCTCCCATAACCCCAAGGCTTTTGCTTGGATATGAAAACACAGTTGTCATTCACCACAGGGTGTTTTTCCATCACCCACAGCATTCCCTGGCTTATGAGGTTGTCATTTGTTCTCCATTCAGCTTCACAGGCAAGTTGGATCATCTTGAAAGACTAAGTGTCACTCAGTTCATTTGCTCAGGGGATCCATCATTTTCTTTGGCTGATGGATCCATGAAGATTTTGAGTCAAAGAAAGATGACTTTATCCTCCTGTTATGAAGGGGGGTGCTGGCTGGTATGTAAATACAGCTGCTCCTTTTTAAAAAAACGTCTCCATATAAACTTGGTGGATGCAATTTCCTCAGCTGCAGTATGTTGGACTGAACTGGTTTAGAATTATATCTTCAGCTCAGCTGTAAAGCTAAAATCCTTCTTCTGCTTGACCCAGAACTGCACTTCAGAGCTTAAGAGCTTTCCTTACTTGTGGAAGAGTTGTATATTCTTCCTCCTGCCTCATGCACTCCCATTTAACTCATCAGAGCAACAGTGGGGAATGGCTGTTCCAGAATCTTGTTTTTTCAATCAACTGGAAGCCACCATCCTTCCTCTGCTTGACATTCAAGTCTATGTCATTTAAGTTACACTTTGGCAAGCTCCAGTGACCTCTGTGCACGCCTGAGCCCAGGTGCTGAGACTGAAAGGGCCTGCAAAGGGCCATGTAAAGGGCCATGCACCAGAGGAGATTGAGCATCAGGGTCCACAGATCAGCTCCAAAATAGGGAAAATATCTCTAGTTTCACCCAGACTAGATGCATGTATGGAGCTGCAAACTTTGCTCGAGTTTCTCAAGTTGTCCATGTGTTTATCTTGTTTATAAGCATGGCCCTTATCAGAGAAGCCGGGATGTTTCAGAACTGTGCAAGAAGGGGGAACTTCCTATCTGATCTCACTGATGTCTCCCAGATGGGAACAACGTGAATTTTGGGGGCCCATCGTGACTTTTTGATCTATCAAATGGCAACTGCCTTATCTCTTGTGAACACTCCAGATCCAAAAAAGTGGACGAAGGAGAAAAAGATGAAGAAAAATTGGAGGGTGGACAAAAAAAAAGCCTGGGAGACCCCTCCAGCTCCCAAGAGGGAATAAGAACTGGTTTATAATAATCAGTCTCAAAGCCAAATCTTCCATCGGCATCCCTCTCCCCAGAGGTTTTTCTGGGGCATTATTTTTAACACCCTTCACTGTTACAAATGGATAACCCACGTCCTTGCAAGCAGCTCTACCAGCCCCACTAAGGGGCACAGGGTAAGTGTAACCCAGAAGATGAAGACAGGATAGTGATTTCTGTTGAGCTTGGCTTAAGCAGGCTGAGTCATCAGGAGGGATGAGCAAAAGAGGATGGAAAGGCCTCTTTCAGAAAGTTTTTAGAAACTGCAAGGATCCCTTGAGACAGCCTCAGCCCTAATTCTGTGTGTCTGAATGCAACATCAAGGTCTGTTTGAGCCAGTGCACGTGTCTATGGGTGCAACGTGAAGTTCTCTTCAGTGCCACATTTTTCCTTAAGGGAAGGATTGGACCTTGTTAGCCTATTGCAGTTGTCTTTTGGCACTGTGTTTCCAGAAGGTTTTAACACCCAGCATCAGGAGTTGGAATGGCTTATCTCGCAAAGGAACAAGAGGGGCAAGCACCTGCTGCCCTTGGTGTGGGGGAGTCAGCGCTGCCCAGCTCCTTGCCTTCAGTCCTGCCCTGGCAACTGTGAAGGAAATTATTCTTCATGTTCTGAAACTGCAAATATCAACTCACTTTGCAGATTTTCCTTCATACTTGGCAGAAAGCACTGAGGCCCAGCGTGAAGAGAAGAAACTAGCTCCAGTAGTGGCAGCCTGTGCCTTTGAAGTGTTGAGGTCTGCTTTTGCCCATCTGTCACTGGTGACTTTCTGGATGACCTTGGCATTCAGCAGGGTGACAGCTACTAAGACCTGGGTGACTGGTTTGCTACAGCAATGTTGTTTCCAGATTTACTGCAAGGAAATCAGAGAAGTCCAACAAGGCATTTTTCCCAGAGAGGGGAATGGCCAAAGCAGGACTGCTGCTGATTTTCCTGTGCATGAACTGTCTCCGTTTAGCATATCCACAGTTCTCTCATCACTACTGCAAGCATGCCACCTCTCCAATAGGAGCCAATAGCATTTGCAGTACATCCAGCAATATTGTAGAGAAGCAGGATTATCCCATAGGGATGGGTGAATTGCTCTGACCTCATTCAGATCCCCTCAGGTATTATGGATTGGGAAGTTTGGCTTAGATTCATGCAATTCTATGTGTGGAATAAAAAAAGGTAAACAGGAAGAAAATAATGCAGGGGGAAAATGATAGACAGTCTATGAAGCAAACAATATAAAATTATTTTGAAATTAGAAGTTGAGAGGGGAAAGAGAAACAGCCTAATAAACCCCTAACAGCCTGTATCTTGTGGAAAATATATTGACTCTCAGAGGAAAAGGGAAGATTACTTCATCCCTGGATCATCATCTGTTCTCTAGCTAGAGCATGCTTTAATCTAGATTAATGGACCACCCTAGAAACCCTAATGTAACATTTCAAACGGTAGGTAGATTTGCAAACCTCTTCAAAAAGCATACTGAGTTTCTAAAGTCCTATGTTCCTCCATATCTACTTTCACTACCAGAATTTTGGGAGACTGCAGGAAATGAAACCATGTTCTCACCATAGAAGACTCTTTCTTTTTAATGTCATTTTTTAAAGTCTTCCTGAGATTATTCCCCAGGAACATCTGCAGTTCTGGGCCAGATTGCTTCCTCAAGGTGTTCCCGGCCGAGAGGAATGCTGGCTGCTTACCTGCTCCCAAGTCACACGTAACTTCTGGGCAGTTCTTCACCCCCACTATGGGATGCAAAACTCGGGCAGGTAGGTTTTTCAGATGGAAAACTGAGCTGTGGGGAAGTGAAACATCTTGCCTAAAGATATTCAGCTGGTCAGGAACAGAATCAGATGTCAAATCCCAGGCTTTTCAAGACCATGTCAATGTTTTCTGCTCTGAAATGGAACTTGTTTCAGGAGAGCCAGCCATACTCATCCCTCTGCTTGGGATCCTTCAGCAGCACAACCCTTTCCATCTCACACCAATCCCAGGGCCACAGAGCTCACACAGGGAGGGAGAGGACCTTAGACCCGCTTCTTTCTCCCAAACCCACTATCTAGCTTTCAGTGACTCCCTGGCACAAAAACCCTCTCATCCACCAAAAAAAAAGGAAAAAATGCTATTTTACATTCCTGTATAGCAGGAAATTAGCATGCTGCCAAAATCACCAGTATGGTACAGCACCAAGGTAAGCAACCAGCTCCTAACAGGGAAGGTGCTCTGTGGACACAGAGGAACGTTCTGCTCAGGATTGCATGGTGGATTTTGGCAAGGCTACAATGATGGGCTTTAGTGGTTCTCTAAAGCTCCTTCTCTGAGGATTGAACTGAGAGGAAACTTCTCATTCAAAGACATCCATTAAATTCCCATTTAAAAATGTCTTTGGATGTAATTCAGCATTATCTGTAAACACGGATTACTGACTTTGTGAATATTTTATGATTTCTATTAGTCGTCTATATTTTTAGAAACATAGGCCATAAAAAATTGAAGTCATTTTGCTTCAATTCTGCCATGCAAAAGATCTTTTTCTCCAAAATATATTTTGTTTGAACCTTGTGTTTCTGATGAAAGAATTGGAGTGAAGTTAGAAGGGAGATCTGTCTGGCCTCTAACAGTTGCCTGAAATAGAGGTCTACCTGGGCAGATGTCAATATATAAAGTTTCATTTAGGCAGGTAGGAAATTCTCCTCTCCAGATCCCCTCCCAGCACTGATTGTCCTAAATACCTTCCTTTTCACACAGTTAATTTCCCCAGGGCTTACCCCTTTCCTAGATAAAAGCATACCTTTTAATTTTAAGCCATACAATATTTGTGCTCTACTATATTTAAAGTCCTACTTGCTTTTCTAATGACCCAAGGTGTTCTGATGGCTAAAACCTGCAGCCGCCCTTATGTGTGCCCAAGGGCTCCTGACGCTGCTTCAGCCCCAGGAATCCTACTCAAATAAAATTTATCATGTAATAAAAGATTATATTTTATGGAGAGTTATAAAATTCAGGACTTTTTTGCAGTTGGTGATCTGCTCAGTGGGATTTCTTAATTTCTTCCCCCCCAACTCCAGAGCCATTCCTCTGTAACTAGGGTTTGGTTCCTCAGAGTTCTTGTGCTCCTAATGCTGTTCAGCATCCCAGAATTCACAGTCATATCAAGCATGGTAGATGTCATGAGATCACGGCAGACCTGGCTCCATGAGTGGCACCTCAACCTGCCTGATTGACATTCCCCAAAAATAGACATTGCTCCCGTTCTTAGTATTGCCTCCTGAACTTATAAGATATGGAAGGTCCCCGTGGGAACAGAAAACCTGCTTTCAAAAAGGGGAAAAAACCCCAACACCACTAAAGTTATCCTAGAAATCATTAATGCCAGATATGAGAATGGGTTAAATACAGAGCTGCAGCGGTGGCAGGAGCAAGCGCTGCCGATGTCCCTGCTCCAGAGATGAATGGAGCCTTTCCAACAGTTATACACTGGGCAGGGGCAGACACTTTTGGCAACATGTGGCTGTACATCTTCAGTACATCCTGCTAATTTCCTGGTCCCTGGGTTGTAAATGAAATTTTGGAGCTGCTGCGATTAGTACTCTGGCTGTTCAAAAGCATGGTGCCACCACAGGCAGGCTGGAACCCATTAGGTTGCTTTTTTTCCCTTAAAATATAATTACTCACAGCTGCTGGGAGCACACATACTCTGACTTCCAAATATAGAAGCTGGGTATCTTCCACCTCACTCCCGTTTTTCCACAGCTTGCTTTATATCTTCCAGACATGCGTTCTTCTTGGAGCATTACATGGGTTTCTGAACCCGGCTGAAAGACCCAAGAGGTCCATGATGGAAAGTCACTACTTCTTAAGCTCAGCATGTGTCAGGTGAAGGAAGACTCCAGCTACTGCCAGTTATTTCCCTGGAGTGCTCCTATTCCTTTTTCTTGGAACTGGTAGACCAGTGAAAGTGGCTGAAAGGGAAAATATTTAACATAGGGACAAAGGGAAATTAAAGGAAAAAAAGTCACTGGGTTATAAATCTTTGCTGCCTTTGCCCAATCTGGCAGATTTTCTCCTTTTTTAAACTCTTTATGGCTTATAATGTTTTAAAGGGAAGTTGTTCTACAAGCTGTGCAACTGCTCATGTTCAGCCTGTAGACCTTAACCTCAAGGCACAGCATGAAGGGACCAAAGATAGCCCAGGTGAAGATATGTGCAGATGAAGATTGCCAGCCATGGATTTCTCACTTCTGCAACTCCAAGGCCCGGACTCAGAAATGTGCCAAAAGCTGGAAAGCTCTGAACTGCTGACATCTTTACAGCCCTTTTTTTCTATGAAACCACACGAAGGCAGATATCGGTCCCCTTGTACTACTGCAGCAGCCAGACAAGAAGGGGGAAAAATAATTTGGTCATTCATGTCAACACTGAGGGGCAGATGCTCCAGCATCAACCCCCCAGCCCTGGGTGAATTTTTCAACTCTCTCTCTGCTCTCCTGTGCACATTTTTGTAGTCACAAGAGATACAGGACAAAAAAACTACATTTTTTTTGTCTTTAATCTTCTGAGTACTGCCCCATGCATCCATGAACTAGATTTTACAAACTCCCTTACAGAAACTACACAAAAAATATCCCAGTGCTTAATAAGATGCCTTAATGCTGCTTTCCCATCAGAGCTGAAAAGTATTTGCTGGCTTCACTGCACTCAAGTTTACTCCCCTAATTGGTGCAAAAAGTCTAGTTTCAAGCCATTGAGCTTAGCCAGTCAAAGTCATGGGGTTTGTTCTTCCAGCTTCTGTCAATCCAAATCTCTGCCAGCAAAGGTCAGTCTGATAACAGAGTTTCTCCATGTTCTTCTTCTTTTCATCATAGTTTTGCTGGTGGCCAAAAACATTCAGGTGTCAGCCTTGAATTCAAACAAACAAACAAACCACCACAAAAAAAATCACACTGAAAAAAACCAAACCCTGAACTGAGAGGCAGAATACACCAAAGGCTCTGCTCTCTGAGTAGTTATTATTGAATAGGTTTATATTAAATAGTTTTAATTTTAATAATAAACCTTTGACTCTTGTTACCATGGAAGAATACTTATCCTATGTGTTTTAGAGCAGCAGGGGAACAGCATGGACTGAAAAAAAGCCATCTCAATTACATACCAAAGTAAGCCTATTTAGGTACCTAAGTTCATGGACCAAGGGTCAGAGGCTGATGTGGTGAACTGCTGCTTTTATCAGCCTGAAATCTCAAAGCTTTTCCTCTCCAAAACTGTCCATTGGAGTATTTTAGTGTACGCTGGATGCAGCCCATGCCCAGAGCCTCCATATGCCACATGGGATCCTGTATCCTGCCCAGCATGGGGGTGAGGTGGGACCAGTAAGCCCTGCAACATTTGGGCCAAGGTTATATTTTCTAGGTGCATGTGATAGTCCTTTTTGTGTCTGTGGGACTGTCCTTACTCTTACCTTTCTTTCAGTGTCTCAGAAATCTGCACAATGGAAGTAAGAACCTAACACAGCTGTGGGCCCCACTAAAACCATCTGGAAAGCCTTGGTCAAAATTCATTGCCTTGTCCTGCTTAAAAAGGAGAAGATAACAGAGAAAACACCTGTTCCCAATTCCTACATCTGCTCCATGACTTTAGCAAAGGCATTTCACCTTTTATTACCTCTGTGTTCACATCTGCAAAGATAAATGGTAAAGAAACACAAGGCATATGAACACAGAGAGCTGTAGGAAACTAAAATATCCCATCAGGGAAGCACTAGTGGTATCAATCAGCAAATGAAGGCTGAACAAGAACTGACTGTCTCTGCAGGACTGCTGTATTTTGCAATGCTGCTATGTTATTTTTATTTTCTTTTCCCTGCACTTTCTCTCCCAGGCGGCTGCACTTCTAGAGGGGAAGTTTGCAGCCCTCCCCTCTTCCTCCCTTTCCCAGAGAGAAATTACACATCTCCAGCAGCAGCCTAGAGCTGCGAGAGGCAGGATGCTTGTATTTCACTCTGTGACCTTTCAAAATGTAACTTGCCAGTGATGGGAAAAAGGTAAAGGAGGGCTGTGTTCAACTTGAAGCACAGGTTTTTCATACAGCACAGCCTTTGTGGGGTACACTTAGTGGTGACTGATAATGGAAGGGCTACAGAGGCAAGTGACAAGGACAGCAGTGCTGCGTGTCCACAGCTAGAGTGACACCTGAAGCAGGTCCTGAGGGTGCAGAGCACAAACACCTTCATTGCCTTCCGCATCATGCAGGTCGCTGGCCAGATCTGCTGTGATTGACAGCCCCGTTATAAAAGAGGATCAGCAATGGGCAGGGTGGCATTAGACAGAAATTACTGAGCAGGAAGAGGGAACATTCAATCACATACTGAAGCAGAGCCAGCCTGGGGACCTGGATTTACAGCTAATAACATCACCTACTATTAATCCCCTAGCTGCACAGGAGAGGTTTTAGCAGAGAAATCCACCATGTTGAGGGGTTTTCATCTGACAGCTTCTCCTCTGTGTTCAACGGCAGCAGATAAAAAACAGGAAGAGGTGTAAGAGAGCTAATTAGCACTGTTAACTTCAGCTAAAATCAATTAGGATGAGCAACAACTTCTTCATTCACTTAAAACAACAGTTTTTAGGAAAGAAACTTAATTCGAAGAGTGCCTAAGGAGGGAAAACAGAAGGATAAGCAGACCATAATGCTTCTGATGTCCTCCAAGACACACTCAGGGAATTGTGATAAACAGCCACACAGCCCAATGTGCAATTCCCAATGGTATCATTTATTTCAGTAGAAGTTTTAATGCTTTTGAGAATCCCAGCAGCCACCGGGTTTTGTGTAAGTGAAAGATCCTTAAGTCTTAGAAAAGCTGTCCTATAATCATGGGCTCCTGGTTTTCTATATTTGCCATTGGGTGCCATGAGAATTAATTTGGGAAAGTATCTGCCTGGACAGTGATCAAGCTGTGATGAGCAGGGCAGTTGGATACCAACTGGCTATTTTATCCCAATGCATCTGAGGAGAAGGATGCTAAGAAAAAATAATTCCATTTTGCTCTAGTTCAATATGTATTCATTTAACCAGATATGCTGGAGAAGTTTTAATTCAACTAGCACAACGTTTTCCATTTACCAAAAAAATCCTATTTCACACTACATGAAAAATTTTGGAATAAAATTTAAAACAACTTGAATGTTTTCACAAATTATTTTGATGGTTTTGATTCTGAAAGGAGATATTTTTAAGAAGCAAGATGTTGCATGAAAAATTCAAATCATGTATAATTGAATCCAGAAGTGGACTGATACAAAACCTTGGAAAGAGCTTACCAAATATGTGTATGCTATTATTTTTTTCAGTTTATTGCTAGCACATTTCAGAAATGGAAAGCAAGCAATTGCGGCAATTGTATTTGACAAACAACACTTGTAAGATGTAAATTAACGATGCTTGTTTCTGGGATTCTGAATCCTTCTTATGGAATTTTATAATGCAGGGGAAGTGCTGCTTGTGCAATGCTGGCGATGAAATATTAAGATGCACCCAGCGGAAAATCAACTTGTCTCATCTTTCAGCTTTGGGTCTGGATTAGATGCTAGCAGGAGAAGCTCGTTATCCTGACAGGACCAGTCTGGAGAGCATAACTTGGTCGCTGACAGCAGAAGAAAGCATCACTTTGAAACCTCTTGAGCCACATGATCCTTGCAGCCCCTTCCCTATCTTTTTTTCCTGGATTTTAACTGAAGGTGGCAGGTTTAAAATGAAGAAAAAGCTGTGTTACCTCATAGTACCAAATGGTACAGACCCCATCAGTTCACAAGGACTCCAAGGATGGCTTAGTAGTCCATAAGACAGAGCAGATGAGAAGCATGAACTACCCAGAAAACACCTGTGCGTACCCTATCCTTAGACTTGTTGATAGGCATTCACACCAGAGGTGGGGCAGCACACAAATGGGGACCATGCTGGCAGCCAGCCACTGGCACGGGCACAGGGAGAACAAGGCAAGCCCATCACTGAAATGAACACAGCAAATTGTAAATGGTTAAATGTGTGCCAAAACTGTGTACAGATCAGCCCTGAGCTTATCAAGGAACAAGAGCTGCCAGGCAGCTGTGGCTCCGGGGTCTGTTCAGACCACAGTGACACTGGACAAAAAAACATTTGATTGAATTTTGCCTTGGTGACCTGATTACCTGGCTGCAGCCCAGCTTTTGATATCTTATATGTCTTTTGAGCCAGAAGGGAAATGCTGACCCATGGTCAGAAAGAAAAAAAAAAAAAAATTAAAAGTGTCTTAAAGTACTGGATTACAGAGACCGGGGGCTTTCATATTTAATTGAAGTGCTTCTATATTTTCTCAGCGATAAACAGGCAGACGTTGGGTCAGGACTACCCTATGATTTCCAGTCTAATTTCAGTGTTTTACTGCTGCCTTCAGCTGGTAAAGAGATAAAGGCGTCAGCCGAGCACTGGGACTGTTCTCTACGGAAGTGGATATTGGACCAGAACTCAGGTTTGTAACAAAACAAGACAAAAGGTCCTCAATCAGAGTGTTTCTTTGCAAAGAAACAAAGCTGACAAAGCAAAACCAGTGGAATTTGTGGTGCATACCCCACTGCAGATGACACCTCTGCCGCTGTGTTGGCTTCTCTGTCTGCAGGGGGGCTTGATCAGGGGCATCCCTGAAGCCCCAGCCCCTGCCTCAGGCACTGCTGTGAGACAGTTTGGTCAAAACCAAGAATCCAAGTCCCCGGGGCACATAAATTCTATAATCCAGAAAGTGGAATTTATGGAAAACTTACAGAAAAATTTTCCATTTCCTATAGCATCTCACTCTGCACTTACTGGGATTAAACTTCTCAGGGGGTTCATGTCTCTTTGCAAGTGACATTGCATAAGCCAATAAGTTTTTACCCCCAGATCAGAACCTGGTATAAGATATAAGCTGTTTTTTGCCTGCTTGCTGAGGGCCCTGGCACAGTTCTGACATCCTGCTCTGACACGCGCAATAAATACTAAACCTTTGAATTTTTAAGGAGTAATTTAGTACTGGCTTGGGAGTTTCCTTGGATCCTGTGAAAAGGACTCAAATCCGACTGAATTTGCTGTTCTTTGATTACAAATGAATGCCTGCTTCAGTGAAGCATGCTTGTCCCATGAGAGATGTCTTTGCTGCGAGGATCTCCTCAGAGTCTTATGCCCCACACCAGTATTGGAGCTCCTTCTTTCACCTTTTTCTAACATAACTCCTTATCAGCAAACACTGGAGAATATCTGAAAAGTGTGTTCAGCATAGGTAGCTGAACATTTTTTTTTCCTTTTTTGATATTCTCCATCCCCCACCTCCCCCAGTGATTCTAATTTCTCTAATTAAAGGGCGCTAGGTACTAGGGATGCTCAGGTGAACAAGGTGTGCTGCCAGAGAACAGACATCAGTGAGGAAGACTAAAGTGCCCAGCTAATGTCCAAATGGGCCCTTCCCTCACAAAGTGTTTATTGCAATTAGAGACCTTATCTTCAGAGTGTCCAGAGACAAAGAATTGCAAGCACCAAGTTTACTCCAACACGTGCCCTGTATGACATCATTCATCTCTCTTTCTACGCAATTTACTTCACTTACCTACATTGTATTTTGTCTCCTGATTTTTGCAAACACTATACAGGGTCAAAATAAGAGGCTATTTATGGAACAATGGATCTGTTGGGTCTGTGCTGAATTTATAGATCAGTACTGATATATGCACTGAGGAGTACCAAATTCAGAAGTCAATTGTTGTTAGATGACGTGCCCATACACAGATACGTTTTGCTCAAATAGTTTATAAATTCTTATGAGATATTTTTGTCTGTGTGCATCTGTAGGTGTGTCTATGTATAGTTCTCTGCATGTATTTGCCTACTTAGCACCTCCATTAGCCTCACATTAAAAGCATGGCATGCAACTCCAGATTCCCCTTTTGTTTATCCTCCTACCCACATCTCCTTCCCTTTCGCTTCACCTATTTGTCCTTGTTCCCCAGTCTCTCATTCCCTTCCACCCTGCCTAGGTTCCTGTCTATTCACCTCTTGTACCCCTTTGCATAAAACTCTCTGGGGTGCTGTGTGCCCAAAAGGCGCTCTCTACACCTGTGGCAGGGGTGGCAGCCAAAAGAGAAAGGGAAAATAAAGATATTGTCTCCTGCCAGCTCACTGCAGCAGCTAACCTGCTTCTCACCAGGAGGGACAAAACAAAGGCTCTTCCACCTGGCTCAGAAACCCCAGGGAAAACTACATTTTGCTCTTAATTTTTCCCTCTGTGTACAAAGCATATATTCACAGAAAGGCCAACAAAAGCAGATCAGGCAAGCATGGAGTTTCTAAGCCAAGCCAAAAATAGAGTGGAGCCAAATAAATCCCCAAATCCAACAACAACATAAGGAAGGAACAGTTATATTTTTATTTTTTCAATCATTATAACTTTAAAGTGCCTTCCATAATTTTTAATAAAAAACACAGATCAACCTGCGTGGGTGAACTAAAGAGAAAGAACATGTCTATTATTGGCAGACAGCTTTGACTTCAACTATAGAAGAGCTTGCGCCTCTTAATATCTTCCAAAACAGTCACTGAGGGTGCAGTGAAACAGCTCTGGATTTCCTTGCACATGACCTACTTGCCATGGGATTTCTGCTGTTCCCCAGTCTGTACCAGTGGTGGGGATATGTGGTCTTCCCTTCTGCCATCACTTCCCTGTGATTCTCTTCAGACACCACAAAAGCCACATGCCAGGGAGAAGCAGGGTGTGTAGGAGGACAACAGAGCTTCAGCCTTTGCTTCTAAAACTAAAACTTGGCAAGCTTTAAATGTAACAGGCCCTTGCTGGCAGAGTGCAGCCAGAGCCAGCTGTGTGCTAGGATGAAGTCCTGGCAGTTGATGTTAACAGACACCAGTAAACCTTCCACGGAGGGCTGGCATAGCTCAGCAGGGCAGGAGGAAAAGGTCTGCCTCATGGCTATAATTAGCAAGTAATTCAGCATGATAGGAATGGGTCAGTGGACCAAAGCAGCTGGTGCCTCTACACTATAAGTAGTTCAAAGGTTTTATTTCAGGTGAGGTCTGGTCTGGTCCCCAAGACTGAGTGTCCCTGTCACAAGGGCCAAGAATTGGTCTGGGCCACCCCAGATGGGGCAGACTGGCTTTGACATGTGTGTGGAGGCAGCTTCAGGTTTGGTTTCCTCCTCAGGTGCCTGGGTCACATATGCCAAAGCACCCTGCAGGAGCATCCAGCCCTCACATCCCAACACACAACTGTTCTGAACCACCGGGTGAGTGGGAGGTGCAGTCTCAGACTCTCAGACTTGCATTTCTGAATCTCAATCTGAAAATGAGAATCAAAAGTATGAAGACAGCAGTCCTGGCTCTGTTCTGTTGCTAATATGCAGCTTGGGCAGCTAATGGTGCCTGCATCCACAATTAAAGTGTGGATTTGGACCTGCCCTCTCCCAGGAGCTGGTCCCTTGGTCCCATTATCTCCCAGATAGAGCAGATCTTATTGGGATGGCTCTGCAGTTCCTTGCCTGCATGAGACCAACTGACATCACTGGTACTGAGATGGGGATTGCTACAGGCCATCTCATCGTTAAACTGGAAATGGGAGAAGGAAAAACGAAAAGCAGGCAAATTGCACACCATATTACAAGCCTAGGACTTGCTATTGACTTTTACCAGGGAAATATCATGGCTCTGGATAGCCTCACACCGGAGGAGACAAATGGGCACATTCATCACAGCTTGTGGCATTACTTGACCTTTGGGGGAGAGTTGAGGGAATTTTCTTTCTTTCTTTCTTTCTTTTTTCTTCTTTTCCTTCTTGCTTATCTGCATGGGAGGGTTTTAATTAGCTCCAAAATGTCATTAAGAAATGAAGCAGGCCAAGTTCGTCAAGGGGGTAAGTATCATAGAGTCAGACATACTGTACTCAAGGGGTCAATATTCTCCTTCCTGCTTTTCGTGACCATGTTATGAAATATGCAGAGCAACAAATAGATGTTTTGACTGGAAATAGATTTCACCAAGGAAACATTTCCCAATTTTAGCACCCATTTGACCTAGGTCTAAATCAGCAGCAGTCGTAGCTCCCCATCAGCCGCAGAGCAAAGCAGAGCCTGAGCAAATTCTTGTAACAATTTGCATAGCTGAGGCCCCAGATGGCCACTGCCATCCATGGGCTATTAATAAAGACTATTTTGGAACAAATGATCATTTCACAACCAACCAGTCTATTTATTAGCCTTATTATCATTACCACCAGCTGCAAGGTATTTCAAATCCCCTGTATGTTGCAGATGTGGCCTGACCAAGAGACACAATGGTGCGGGCACGGGTGACGAGCTGGACTCTTTGTGCAGTTTTAGCACTTGGAAAGCTGATGGCTGGTGGTCTGCCCACTTGGCTCTTTACAGTAATGACCCACAGCAGCCATTCTTTGTTGCTAGCAGCAAAAGAGACAGTGCTGTTCAAATTATCTGGGTTAGTCCCCTCGGGTATTTTTCCTGCCCTTCTCAGCACACACTCTGCAAACGGAGTTTGGTAACTCAGAGTGGCAGAGCTGCTCCCAGCAGAGGCAAGGTTCTAACATACTTGTTGCTTTTTATAGATTGAGTTCTTGTAAAATAATGTGTTCTGCATGTTGAATAATAAAACTGCATTTAAAAAAAAAAGAAATAAAAGAAAAAGAAGGGAAAGCAGGAAGGATGATGACTTGCATCAGCCCAATGTAGTACCTCAAGGGGGTCAATCCCTGCTTGAAAGCTATCTTGAAACTTTTCCTCTTTCAAATTCCTATCACGTGGAAAGGCAGTAATGGGTTGAGGGGGTTATTTTGCTATATGCCTTTGGTCAAAAGCTGTCACTGACTTCTATTCCCAATTAAGTACCTTCTACAAAAAGCTCTTTTGTCCCACACGCCTCTTAGTCCTCTTCTCCAATATTAGGAGGACGAAGGTAGGACAAAACACTTTGGTAGGACAAAGCCCAGTTTTCAGCCAAGTTTTTCTGCCATCATGGTTCTGCATAGTGAGGGGTGTAATGTGGGACAGGTAAAATCCATCCCTCATTACAGTGACAACAAGGTCTTTCCAAGCCAAGGTGGCCAACAGCAGTTGATCCTCAGTCCAGCAGCCACCAGGAAGGCACAGATCAGGGTGCAGTGCTCCTGATAGCCAGGCTGCTCCAAGCACCCCACTTCAAAATTTGCTGGAGAAAGCAAAGCAATTGCCTTATATCTACACTTTCATCCTAAACGCTGTCTACCTATGGATTTTGCAACATTATGAAGTCTTTTACAGTTTGGGGGGGAAGCCAAAAAGCAGAATTATAACAGAAACTCAACCACAGCCTTCAGCATAGTTTGGCAGCTCTAATCCTATAATAAACTCAAAGCACACGTGAGTCTGAAAAACAGCATGGTGAATTCTCTATTCCTGTCTGCAGTATTTTTAGCAACCAGGGTAATTTTTAGCCTGTGCTTTTTTTGTTGGATTTTTTTCCCCCTCTCTTTCAGTGTAAAGATGTTGTCAAAATACAGGCATTGCTCTCAGTGCAAGCTGCAGCCAGTCGATTCAGACAGATGCGCCTGACATTTCAAAACAAAAAGTGCTCAGCAATCAAATTCCTGGCAGACTATAAAATGTAAAAATGTGAAACTGTTACCTATGGCAAACATTTCTCCATTTAATGTACCACAGGATTGTGGTGAGGAAATCAGTGGAAGAGAAGGGAAAAAGTCAGAGTTTATGTTTTGTAGATAGCTTAAGGGAAAGGAATCCTAAATCTTGAGCAAATGTTTGGTTTTGCATTGTAGCAAAAATGTTTGTTTCCTTAACATAGAGTGATTACAATGCAATCTGCATTTTTGTTTAAAAATACTTCTCCTGCTGTCTGGCCTGCAGTGTAAACAGGATGCACTGAAATGTCAGCCCATCCACAGCTCTGCCGTGGCAGACGCATGCAGGGAACCAACATGCTCGCACTCAAATCCGACCTGCTTCCCCAAAATAGATCTTCATTACCCATACAGAGCCATCATTGTCTGATTATAGTTTCCCAGGCATGGGGAAACATGGGGACAGGCAACTTGATGGTTGTAGTCAGTGGGTCCAGAGGCAAAGGCCAGGGAATGAGCCTGGGAGATACACATTCGGAGCCAAGATGTGCAGGAAGGGGTCCTCACCCCAAACCTCACTGTCCATGTTACCTCCTCTCATCATGCCATTGGATTAAATCCATCCTGGCTGGCTCTCAGCAGTTACCTGCCCTTGCAGGATTAGTGGACATGGGGCTGGTCCATTCCTTAGGTAACTCTTCACCACAAAATGTCAGCAAGAGACCAAGATTTGTCTGACTGCTACTCATATCGGTTCAAACTTAAGAAATAGCTAGCTGTAATATTTGTAATTTTTTCTCCTTAAAAAAAAAAAAAAAAAAAAGTGAGACAGGGATCCTGCAAACCTCTCAGAAATAAGTACTGTCTTTGCCAGCTTCTAGGCAACAGCTAAAGCACTAGCAGCTTCCCAGAATCAAGTAAATTAAAATTTTCACAGAGAAATGCTGCTAGCACTGGATCCAACCTTTCTTTTCTGCTTTCCTCTGTCAAAAGTTGCCCACATATAATCTTCTTTAAAAGACAGAGACATGTGATCTACAGGAAGCCTCTGGTATTATACAGTCAATATTCAACAGTCTGTGACAAGGCCACCATCCCTTAGGTGGCACCAGTGTCTGGCCTGCAAGAACTAGCATTTTCCTTGCCATAACCATGAGCTTCACACAACATACATTGCTCACTGTAAGCGTCTTCCCAATAACAGCTCCTGCAATGGATCTTCAGTAATAAAAATGTTCTTTCCTTTGCATTTTCTTGAACCAACACAACAGTTGAACACAAGTGGATGTGTTCAAGGATGCCTGTGATAAAGAGATTGAAAGCAAGAGGACTGAAGTGGCCTCCCTGCAGAGAGAGTCTCTGGGTTTCCAAAGGTCCCTAATCAGGTTTCTTAAAAATAAATGTTTCTTGGAGCCCATTCTTGACATTAAACACAACCTTACCTATTTTGACTAATAAGACTTGGGTCTATGAATGTGCTCTAGTGCTTCAGCATTCCACAACCTTATTCTTATTCGTGCAGGAGTTATACACAGGTTAACAACCCCCAAATTTTTTCTCATATCTCAAAGGGCTGACAAGAGTAGCAGTAGGTAACTCTGCTGACTCATTACCCCACAGACTTATGTATCTGCAGGTATTCTTAAAACTGCAATGATCAAATTTCTTGTCTCCAGTGATGGTGTCCAACCAGGGTAAAACTGGAAAAGGGGTTTGGGCAAGCCCATTCCACTCAACTGCCATCTCTTCACAAAACAAAATTCCCAGAAGACCAGGTGAGTTTTTATGGAAAAGTCATTTGCCATTATCTGAGCTGTGGAAAAACATTTGTCAGCATATCGTAACTACAAGGGCTAAAGATGAAACTAATTGCTTAGAAAATTACTTCACAAAATGAAATAAGGACATTTGTTTCAACTCAGTAAGCATAAACTGCCTCTTGAATGAACGATCTTCTATTTTGTTTGCTTCTTTCTGGTTAATGAATGACCAAATAAGCTTGTTTTTCAGCATGCAACCAAAAACTACAGTCATCTTGAATCAAGTCTTTGCTCTCTGTATTTCAGTCCAGAAATTGATGACAAAGGTAAGGCTACTGCTGATTTTCTTACAGGTGTCTGCAAATCCTTTACAAAAGAGGTTTATCACTGAGATATTCTTGGTGTTTCTCCTCTTAAAGGTCCCTTATACTCCAGTGGTATGAGTGTCTGCCTAACAGATCTGTTATATTGTCTGTAGCTTGGTTCCATATACAAAGGTGTCTGTAAAATACACAAGCATCTGCTAAAACACAGCACATATGTAAGGAGGTGAAGAGTAAAAATCCCATAGAGAAATAGCTGTAACATCAAAAAAATTTTAGGTGCAGGTGGGACACAGATTCCACATGAGGTTTGAGAGCCCTCCTGACTTGTCTCTGCAGGCAGAGAGGGGGAAAGGTGCCAACAGACACTGTCAACAACCCTCTGCTGGGGTCATAAATTTGACCATTCATGCCTTTTCCAAATGGCAAGTGTTGCAATGTTAGACTGTTCCTGGAATTACCTGTTCTCCCAGTGACCAACATGTTTAGGGTTTTTTTCCTAAGAATTTTAATGTGTGCACAAATGCCCCATATAGACATAGATGCCCCTTCATCAGTAGAAAAAGATTTATCTGATCTGGTAAGCACTGTGTGAAGGTCGAGAAAAGCCAGCTGGGATGGCTAGGATTTTTTTGGGTGAGCTGGCAGGTCAGGAAGTGCACTCGGACTTCTGCTGACAGATTTTGTCTGAGTTGACAGGTGCTAGAAACGTAAGATGAGGAGGTGGCAGAAGGCAGGAATAATTGACCAACTGCAGTGTTTACTGCTAAGAAAGAAAATATAACAGGGTAGGTAGATCTAAACATGTGAAAACCCCAATCCTCTTTAACTTTCATTGAGACCAAAGATAAATTTTAACAAAGAAAACCCACAACCCAGTCAGATTTTGTGTTGGTGTTACTAGCACAGAAGTGAGGCCACATTTCTCCACTCAGCTCAGCTAGGAGTGACATGACAGGAGTTTTACTATGTCAGACTTTTGGGTTGGGGCCATCCAAACACAAGAAATCCATAGGAAGTGTGGAAGATCCGTATACCAAGGCAACACATATTGCCTGAAATCTCTGCTGGGCAGCATCCCAGCAGTGGGAGCTTGGTCCCCATGACCACTGTGAGAGAGCATCAGCTCTTACTCATCACCGCTGTGTTTCTGGCCCTCCTGCTTGCAGAACAGAGTTTGAAAAAATGCCTTTACCACCACCCTAGAAAGAGCCAGGCATTTAATATTGCTTTTTTGCTGAGGAGATTAAGATGTTTCCATGGTGTAATAACAACTCACGGTTTCAAGCAAAGGATGGGCTGCCTCACGACTTTGAACTCTAGGAGCTGGCAAGGCAGTGAAGGTGAAGAAGCTGGCAGCTAACTCTGAGAAATCAGGCTGCCTTTTCCCCTCCTCCCCTCCCACTCGTTCTTTGCACCAGATGTCAACTGGGACATGCCAAAATGCCTGCCAACCTCCCAACTCCCTGCCTGCTGGCTTATGGCACAGCCTTTAACCAGCTTCCCAGCACTACTTGCCAGCAGGTCTTCTCCAGACACAGCCTCTCAATGCATCCTGAAAAGTTATCTGTCTCCTAACTTTCCATCCTCCTCCTCCACTTGCCTTTTATATATTGCAGGGGTTGCTTTCAGATGTGAATAGAAGATATGCAGAGTGTGTTATAAACATGTTGAACGAAAATCATGGCAGAGAGGAATAGCCCCAGAGGAGCTATAGCAACAGGGGAATATTAATCATTTCCAATTAAATAAAGCCCAGCAAAACTCTGCCTTCCTTGCAAAGCAGCAAACTTTCTGCTTTAGATGTTGCACAGTTGGGTTGGTTTCCTACCAATACAAGTGCCATGCTAAAAGACAACTTCAGACCATCCCCACCCCACATGAAGGCGGGCAGGTTCAACAACTGCATAGGGTAACCCACTACTGTGACAGCCTGATACTTGTTGGGAAGCTTTTGGCCAGTGAACTCTCCATGATCTTTTGGACACAAAAAAATCTCAGCAGCAGTTCTGTGCGGAGCCTGTTCAGCTTCACCAGCTTTGCAGCCCCCAGGACTGAGCTCTTGCCACACTGCATGAAGAGGAGCACAGAAGCCCAGCAGCCCCAAGCATTCCCACGACCGTGGGGACCACAGATTACATACTGCTCTAAGACTGGGAAGGCTTGAATTACTTTCTGTGATGATCAGAGATGCCCACAATGAAGACAATTTTAAGGCAGTGGGATTTTTCAAAACTGTTGGGTATTGGGCATTGTCCTAACACTGTCTCCTGGAAGGTCAGCTGGAGTTATACACCTGACTCTGATGGGAGCAGCCAATGCTTTGTGCTTTCCAAACTCTTTCCTTCAGCTTAGAAATATGCTACCCATCTGTCTTAACACCATCAAATATGGGGAACTCTGCACAGCATGGCACTCAGAGGACAGGGATTTATTCCCTCCCTCCAAGGCAGGGAGAAGTTAAATTGCTGAATTCCTCTGGGACCAAAGCCTAGATTGAAGCTTTGGCTTGTGAACCAACCCAAACCCATTAAAATAATATAAAATACCAGCAAGGGAAAAGCTGAGTTTGACAGAGACTGTATAAAATCTGTGGCTGAGGGACCTCAGCTCCTTTGCCCTTCTGTCTTAAGGGAGCAAGCCAGACTATGCGCACAGCTCTGAAGAGACAAGGGAAGAATGCAACCTGAGCACACTGGTGTTCTGCCCACAGGGAGGGCCAAAACCAACCTAACAGGCAGAGCAAGGGGGAAAAGGCTATCTCTGGGCTTACCTGAGATGGGGGTTATGCTAAGGTGCCTCTCAGCATTTTGTTTAGGTTTCCTACTTGCTCTAAGTTGGAAGTCCAAGCCTGGATGGCAATACAGGATGAAGAAATAGCTTCCCCATCAGGTGTCAGACAGTGACAGAATTGCACAGAAGAGTCCAGTGCTTTCTCTCCACGTATTATCACTGCTGCCTTAAAACAAATCTTCCCTGTACCCTACAAACCATTTTTGGAGTTTACTGCCATACAACCTATCTCCAGCTTCGTCAGTCTTGCCATACAGTTTTATCGGCACAGCAATATCTCTGCCACCCCATACGAAAGGAGCTAAGAGGCCCCACTCTGTGCCACAGCTTCTGCAGCGATGACTTCCCACCAGCCTGTCACTGGGATGGAATTATTGAAGGGCACCTCCTGGACATATGGAGGTTGAATCTAGCCTAGGAGACCAAGGCAATGATTTAATCACTCTTGTCAGACATTGGTTTTAGTCATTATTATTATTATTATTATTATTATTATTATTATTATTATTAAAGGTCATAATTTGTGAAGAGAAAAAAAGACCAGAGTGTGATTTTGAGCAGGAGTCATGTTCAGAAGGAACATCTCTCCACAGGCTGTAGAGGGGACCTGGGTATGACCCGTACCTGAAGTCAGTCTGAGACAGAAATATTTGTCTGGTAAATGTTTGCACAGAATGAGCAACAGCTAGATTCACTCATACTGCATCTAAGGTGTCAAGATATTCCAGCCACAAAACACCATCACACTGAAGAAATGTCATATATACTGTTTGTTCCCGAGATATCTAAATCCCTCACAAGGAGAAAAACCAGAGAGGGAGGGAGAAGGCCCATCTGTTTTGCCATTCTGTACAGAAAGAGGCAGCACAGCCTTGCTCCTAGGGTTACTTTTCCCCATGAGCAGCAGCTCAAGGTGGCACCTCCTGCCTGGCACAAGCCTGGTTCCAACCATGCAGGGACATGGCGCGTGGGCAGAAAGGCCCTTCATGGCACAGCTCTTCCTTTTGCCAAGAGCAAATCGTCACATTGAAGAGTTGCTCAGAGCAAGGAGGTAGTATTAAATGGATTACATCCAATTCCCCCCACCTCTACCCCTCCATGCAGCAGTTGGCGGAGAAGAGCAAGGAGAAAGTGGGAGATGCAGAGTGGCTGTGGGGGCTCTGGAGGGAGGTTGGCACTGGTTACCGTGCCTGGCGTCTCTGCCAACCACCAACAGCTTAGTGTTCACGTTTCAAAGAGAGTAGTGATTTAAGATGATGCCATTTTGGGGGGTGCCCAGCACAAACACAGCAAAAAGATCAAAGTTTCAGGAGGGTTCTTAATGTTTGGAGAAAGCTGCCCAAATGGAAAACTGCAGCATTTTCCCTTTTCTTACTTCATCCTCGCTGGCTACCCAGAAAGATCATGCAAGGAACAGATGTACAGAAAAATGAAAAACAGTTCAGAAAACACATATAAAAATAGCAGCAGTGGCCATTTTGCAATGCATAGAGCATAGCTATGTGAGGAATACATTTCAATGCCAGCAAAGAAACTTGGACAATCCTGTTAATTAAGAAGCATTAATACCCTGCCCGACTCTCCTGCTCCCATGACAGGCAACAGCTGCTCTGGCTTTAGAGCAGCTGCCAGCAGAGGGGCCCATCCGGCAGAGTAGAGAGACATGGGAAAGATGGGTTTAGTGACCCTTGAGCACCAGCATTCCTGCCTGCTTCAGCTTCCCCATCTGTGAAATGCTCCTGTCCTCATCTGCAGCATCTCTGAGCTCTGCTGCTGCAGAGTTACACACAGCTAGTAGTGGTGGTGATAGTTTAAGTGGGTCTGGTGAGTCCCTAACTTATTTCTCAGACAGTGTATGTTTTTTGAAATAAGGGCTCCTGAAACGCAAGCTTGCTAAACCTTGCCACAGGCATCTGGCTTCTCTCAGAGCTTTAGTCAGCTTAGAAGGGCCTTTGCTTCCCCGTCATGTTTGCAAATCCAGGATCTCACTGCTTCTGATCCAGTCCCTAGGGAAGCACAAGCTGTCCAAACTCTGCCAGCTGTGCTCAGAAAAATACCTCTTGCAGGCAAAGCCAACAGCTATGCTTTTGGGGTCTGGCTGTGCCTGCACTTTTGGTTATGCCAGTCATGCACCAACTTCTGCAAGGTTGAACTTTCCCTACATAAATCCTAACTAATGCTCTGGCTAGTCACCAAATGGCATTTTTATCTCATGAACAGCTCATTCATCAGCTGCAGCTGAACATTAATTCAACTCTTCTTCACACCAAGGACAACAACCTCTCAGGTTATTGCAAGAGTATCAATTCTCTCTTTACTGTAGGGTACCTCAAGCATGAGTTTGTAGGAGGTAGGAAGCACATTCCTGCCAAGTCTCAGGGTGCTAAGGATGTCCTGAGCAACCATCTCCATGCTCCCTGCCTCAGCCCTTGATGGGGAACATGGCCCAACACCTGGAGTCTTTGGTCCTGGAGAGAAGGGATAGCATGGGCTGAGTCTTGCTGCTGTCTCTGTGGGTACCAGACCACCAGATGCATCGTTGCATTTAACTTTTTTTTTTCATTCTCTTAAAATCATGCAAGTTTTTCCTCTCTGAAGCAGCACTTGGGGATCCCATTCCCTTTCCTCCTCTGCTCAACTAGTAAACCACACATCATGGTGCTGGCTGGACACCAGCAGCTATGCTCATGAAGGGGGGTTGTAATACTCCCTTGAGAAAAACCTGATTCCTCTTCCCCATCACAGTGTGGTTTTGCCATTCCTTACACACAGGAAAATTTGAAAGACTAGATGACAGTTCTTTTCACCACCACTGCCACAGAGGCGGCGGCAAGGGGGGCAGGTGGGAGCAAAAATAGCAATTTTTCCTCAGCACAGCAAGCCTGGTGGTGCTTGTTAGTAAACCCCACACGATCAAACCAGCCTTGCCGAGAGTCCTGCCAGTGCATCACCACATACAGCACCCCACACTCCCTGCCAGGACTTCCTGTGGGGTGGTGCATGTGTGTCCCTACGTGGGGCTGGAGGTGAACAGGTGCACTCCAGCTCCCTCTCTCTTTTCCCAGAAGTATTTCTGGAAGCCCCCAAACTGGGTTTTGTCTGGAATGACCAAGGGCACAATGTGAGTCAACAAATGGAAGAAGTAAATGAGATTTGTCAAGGCAAAGCCAAAGCAGGAAGACAGAAACAAAGGGCTCTGGATGGAAAGAGGAGGGAATAAAGAGAAAACCTCAGATTATAGACTGTGTTGGATAATGAGGCACAAAGGAGCCTCAAAGGGGAGAAGAACAACTAGCTGCTAATCCAGTCACAGTTTTCGAAGTAGGACTGTGAGTCATCAGCCCCATCAAGGCTGGAACAGAAACCCCAGTTTCCAAGAGCATCCTTTCTTTGGCAAAGCCAAGGGTTCCTGTTTGTGGCACATGAGAGGCTGGAGGTCTGGAGTCAGGTGCTGCAGGTACATGCACGTGGTAGGGAGACTGCAGGAAGGCTGCCTGGCTGGACCTTCTCACCTGTGCAGAGGGATGCTCTGGGGAAATGGGTCTCTCCTGCTGGTTCAGGGCCTGCTAATACACTGCTGGGCAATGTGCCAGTCTAGGGTTGTACTCTGCATACTGGGGTTTCAGTCTTGCTAGAAAAAAATCCAGGGCTTTTTCTGGGGTTTTTAATGAGGCGAGTGTTCAGTTCATGTCCTTCTTGCTCCAGCCAGTAACAGCGCAGTCTGAGCTCCCACGCAGACAGTGGTTTGGGCTGTTTCCACAGCCCTGAGTCGTGGTGGAGGTTCTGATCCTGCCATTGGTGGCATGGAAGCTCTATGCACTTCCCAGCACTGTCAAGACTATCCTACAGAAGCCAGCAACACTTCCCAAATTCTTCTTTGCCCGTCACAGGCATCTCACAGGCACTTCAAAGGAGCAAAGGGGTGCAGCTTCTACCATGTTTTGGCACATCCATAAGGAAGTTGTGCCCCTGATTTTGTGTTGCTCCATGTGGGAAACCTAAAAACATACAGAGCATAGCACTGCAGACAGCACAAAGAGGAGCCTACAAAGATGCTGCCACTGCACTGCACTGCTTCATGAACCCAAAAAGAAGCTGAACTGAGCAAAGAGTGTCGTCTGGCTGGGAGGGTTTTACAGGCTTTGGGTTTGTTTCTCCCCTGCCATGCACCACAGGTTTTGGGTCCCTGAGCAATACAGGGGAGCAGCACCACCTGACACAGTGCAAAGCAGAAATTCTGGCTTACTCCAACAGAAAGCAAAAAGTCTGGATCCAGCTTTCACACAGCCTGGGCTGCTGGGACGCTTGTTGCAGCAGGCAGGAGATGTGTGCATATGGATGTGGAAGTGTAGGCGTCTGAGAAAGCAGCCACCACAGGGAAGTGAAACCTAAGAGATGCACTGAAGATATTTTTGGGAAACCCAGCATCCCCTTGTCATGCAAATCAGTTGAGCAGCCTGGCAACGTTCAGTCTTTCACTTTTCAGGCACAGAGTATAACCCCCAAATTGGACTCTGCAGCAGGGCTGGGATGCACAGGGGCTGCCAACCTGGCAAACAGGTCTCTTTCTAGCCAGAAAGCTGTATTGCACCATCAAAGCTGTGGGAATCTCTGCCTAGTAGAGTCTGCTAGCTTCAGGTGGTTCCTTTTTTTTCATGAGGGCTCTGCACGTTATAAACTGGAAGCAAACAGGAATCTTGCCTACATTATCTGAGAGATGCTGTTGAGCTCTTTTTGGGGAGAAACAGCAGGACACCTCACTGGTCCTAAAGCTGCCTCCTCTAGGAAGTAGTACAAGTGCTCAACATTAAGCATATATAAAGAGTGAACACAACTCTGTGCTAGCTGATATTTCCGTCTCATGGATAAAGATGTTTCACTTGGTCTCTCACCATAGGTCTCAGAAAAAGCCCTGACCAGAGTATCCCTACACACTTGGCAGAGGTTTTATTTCTGTCCTGGACGATGGGATAAGAGAGATTTCCTCCAGAGTTTAAAGACTGCTGCGTGAGACAAGGAGGGTCACAAGACCCAGAAGGAATCAGCCTTGGTTGGGGAATAAGGAGAGAGATCCTCTGGTCATGGCTTTGGCACAAGCCTCCCCTGCCTGCAAGTGCCCAATGATGCTGTTTGTTACCATCTCCAAAGCAGCTTTATTTAGAATTAAAAAAACAACTGTTACAGAGCCAATGGACTAGAAGACCAAGCTCTCTGTTTTCCCCACTGCTGCAGGGCACACATGGAGGCATGGCTCTTGCTGCCCAGGGAACAGGCAGGCCTGGGAGATCAGCTTTCATTTTAGAAGTCACCCCATATATCAGGAGAGATACAGAGTTCATTGACTCATTAAACAGGGTGAAGCTAAGCTCATCTTGCGTCACCCACAGCTGGCCAATACCGGGTGGAGGCAAGAGTAGAGAGTCTGACATTTATTCTCCAACCTTGCAGCTATTCAGCTTTGTACAAATGACCTCTCTGAGCAACATGGCTGTAAACTGCTTAAACAAATGGAAAATTCAGACAACTGCAAAGAACTTGTCTCGCCAAAGAAAATTACAAAACGGCAGTGTTTTCTGAAGAGCAGCTCTGTGCAGCTCATTCGCAAGAGAGACGACAAGATGGCAGGAGCCAGTGAGCACAGTGGATGTGGAAAGACTCTTGTTCTTGCCCAGACAAGACTTTTGGGGGCAGGGGCTTGTTTTGCTGTTATTGCTTCTAAGAACAGATGCAGGTTCACCTGCAGCCCTGCACATGTTTGTAGGAGAGGAACAGCAGAGGTCCCCTGGGCACAACAGGTGAGGCAATGTTTGATCACAGCCTCACTGAGCAGGTTCGAGGGCAGCTCATTTCATCACCTGCTTGGTCAAGAAGTGACTCACCTTGGCATGGGGGCTTTCAAAGTGCCTTGACCTCAAATCAGTAGCAACTTCCCACACAGTGATCCCAAACCACTTCAAGGAAAGGGCCAGTAACCCAGCCAGTATCTCCCATCAAAACAACCTGTACATGCCCTCATTCCCCAGCGAGTGGGTACAGGAGCATTGCCTACTGCAGTAGCAAGCTTTGCCATTGCAATTCTAAATAAAAGACAAACTGCTGCTCCCTTTTTTCTCCATGAAGGCTGGAAAAGAGGAATTTTTTTTCTCTCTTCACAACACCACAAACAGCTGGTAGTTGTCGCTGTTCCAAAAGCAGCTTAAAACCATCACCCAAACACAGTGTCTAGGAGTTGTGCACAAGCCTAGCAAGTGAAAACCTTGGTAGTTGAAAGATCACAGCCATTAATAACAGCACAACTTCTTGTGTCCAAGAGCTCAATCCAGTAAGAGAATGTCTTCTGCTGAACATGGCAGGCGTCTCTTACAATTTACACAAGGGTCATGTAATGTATGGCACGAAGACATGACCATGCCTTCCCCATACAACCTATCTAGAAATAAGAGGCAAGGAACACAGATGACTTTCACCCCAAAATCTCACCCATGCTTCACCATCCAAACCACTATGCTGGAAGCTGCTCTTTTTCTGGTTTAATGAGTAGAAAGAAATAAGAAAGCCTCCAGAAGACAGAAAGCCACCAGGAGTTTGCACAGTCACATGAACCAGCTGGGCCAGGTCCAGGTGAACTGGTGGCTTCCTGAGTTCAGCTGCACATAAATATACATCCAGGTACACAGCTCCTAGCAAACCCTCTTCAAATGCTCCTGAAGCCAAACTGCATTCCTAGGCTCCTGTTCATTTCCACAGGCTGTTTTCTGAATAATTGCTTCCAGCCTCTTTTGCAGGCAGAAAATTGTCACCCTGTACATCTTTCTGAAATGGTTTCCAGACAAACCACAAAGCACCTCACCACACCATCCCTCCTCCTGATAGCCGTCCAGACAAACTCTTTTGTTCCTGCAGAGCTGCAAGCCAGCTGCTCCATGGCAGGGAGCCCTCAATGCTTCATTTTACCACTAGACCCTCTAATCTGCTTCCGTTTTGGTTTCCATTGCAGGGATAACAACACCCAGGCACATTTAGGAGGTAAAACATGCTATGTGAGGAGCTTTTACACAACATCTTACAGTCCAAACCATTCACAAAAAAGCACTTAAAGCAAGAACAGAGGTACCTAAAATTTTAGGGCTTAGTCGATAAGAAATAAAAACAGAAAGCAACATTTTTTGTTTAAAACCTCTGTTTTCCCCCCACACACACTCTCTGCAGCATGAATTACATGCTATCCCTGCTCTTGGATGCTGAAACATCTCTTCTGAAGTCCCCCACACAACAGCATGCTCAACAGACTGGAAACTTGCCCAAAGCACTAAAACAACCTCAAACTCTTTCCCTCTTACCTAGAAGAGGGCCTTCAGGTCCCTGTATAACCTGCCCCCACAGCTGGCAGCTTCTGGGGATTAAGCACCAGCTGATGGAGGTCAGCAGTAACTCACTATTACTGCTCCAGGAAGGTGCTGAGGATTCTGTGTCAGGAGAGATTGGATGCCATGAGCTAGAATTCAGCAGGGGAGCACCACAGCTGGGATGAGATGGGATGGGATGGGGTTTCTCCATGCCATAATTCTGCCCATCCCATATGTAGCCTCTGGAACAAAGCCCATCAGGAGGCAAGGTTAGCCTGCATTACCTGATCAGTAAAATCAGGTAGATGCAATGGCAAATCATGAATTACACATCACAACACTCAGAAGCTGGGCTAGGCTGGGAGCAGGGCTTCTCTACTGCTGCCCTCATGGCTGAGGAGGTATTTGAATCCCCTGTCATGCCAGGGATGGGTGTACATGGGTTTTCTAATGGGACAAGGCCTCCCCAGAAAGGGAGAGGGGAAGCAGGGGGTACTGGCAGAGGGGGAAGGCAAGGCTTGTTATTGCCTGCCAGTGAAGGGAAAGCAGGAACATTATCCTGCTGTGAGATGCTGCCTGGTGTGCTCCCTACCAGCTCTCATGTCCAAAGGTTTTGTGGAACCTCTGCCCCACTCAGATCAGAAAAGCTGATGTAGAAGACTTTGGAATACTATCCCTTTCCCACTGCCGAGAGGCGGGCTAATTAAACAGGATGTGCTGTTAAACGGTAATGAAATTGCATGATCTGGAGCAGCATGATGGGCTCCCAGCAGGGCCCAACACATCGTAAAATTGTAATTGCTTTCCCACTTCTCCCCGAAGAGAGCATCCTCATGGAGCATCCCCTGCTGCTGCCTGCCACCAGTGACTGAGGGGCAGTGCACAAGCGGCTCCTGCCACCAGTGCTGTTTTGACTCACTGCCTCTTACAGGCAGGTGAGGATGGAGATTTGGGGGCGTTTATAGTTTCGGGAGGATGATTTGAACTCTAAGCAAGGTCTGACGAGGAAAGCTGTGATCGACGGCACTGAGGATTAAGCCATTCAGGCTAAGCATGGGCACACAAAAGACTGAAGCATCCCACATCAGTAACCATGCCAGAGCCCCTTATCCCACACCTCCCCATGGCCAGGCAAGGGCTTATTCACTGCTTTGCATCTGCTTGCATGTCATGCTGACCGAAGCTGTAACATCACCAAGAAGGAAGTCAACAGGAACACAGAGGAAGAAGAAGAAATTCCTGTAAACACCACTGGCTGCTGCTGCTAAAAATAAATGGGAAGGGTTCTGGTTCCTAATTTACTATTCCTTCCTGTGACTTCCCATCCGCTGGGCTCATGCCTGCACTGTGAGAGCGGCTCCCTGGGATGGACAGCTTTCCACAGCAGCTGTTCCCAGAGAGCAATCACCTGACATTGCACAGCATGTAGATGGATATTTTTAAAGTTATTTGGCTTCCCCTGTCCATGCATGCTAGTTAAGATAACATGGACGAGCACTGCTGGGAGACCTCACAGGGCAAGGCTGTGCTGCTCTCTTGCCCTCACCCTGTATCTCAGCTGCTCCACTGGGCAGAGACCTTTTTCCCTGCATGAGGAACAGGCAGCTCAGCTCCCGAGGAGGTGATGGAGAGCAGCAGCAGCACCATCGGGAGCTGGGCATCCTGCTGCAGCACCAGCTATGCCCACAGCTTACTGAAGGGGAGCTGCATGCCTGCTGGGTGCCTGCTGGGTGATCATCACCAGTGGAGAGCAGCCATGGTACTCAGCCCAAAGGCTGATGACCCAAGCTACATCTTGCTTCACCCGATGGTTATTTGGCAACTGGTTTTCAAAGGCATTTTTCACAGGCTGTTGCCTCCCTGAGGTAGAAACTCAAAATCCAGAGTTGCCAAGGACATGGCATTCGTCATGCTGTTCTCTTCACTGTAGCCCTGCTGCCTTCCCTGGCTAGGGAAAGGGCCACAATCTTCTTTCAGGAGTTAATGAGAAGCTGGCTACTAATAGCTCAGACTTCCAATGTTTCTTGTTGTTTTGCATTCCATGTTGGGCCTGGGGAAGTGACCACAGGAGATGCACTGGCACCACTGAGGGTTTCAACAGCCATTACTGGTGTGGGGCAGCACTGGCAAGAGACAGTACCTCTTGTCAACATACAAACCACTGAGGTCTCAGCACAACCCAGCTGCTTCAGCCTGAGCACCCACCAAATTCATCTGCATTTATACAGGTGAGCAGCCCAGCTGCTGCAGGGCTCTGAGCAGCCAGAGGAAGCGTTTGCAGGAAGCTGGGGTTAAGTGACGCCAAGGCCACAGCGGGGTTTGTGCTCTATTTACAGGACTCATCCTCCTCAGTGCAGGTGCCCAGCCACCCTGTTACATCCAGGCCCTGGCCAAAGGCAGCTGCCTGAAGGTGCTGCCTGCAGCCAGGCTCCCACAAGCTCCCCAGCACAGGCATGCGTGAGGGAGAGCTGAGGCTGCAGACGACCTGTTTGCCTGAGACAGCTCCTGCAACTCATTGGAATAGGAGCACACAAGTCTCTTGTCTTCTCTTCCCTCTTTGCTTATTTCAGGGATTGGCTTTCCTTCTCATGCCATCTTAATTTTTTGTATTTTTAGAAAGTATGTACAACTGAAATAAGCGTTGATGAAACTTGTGGTTTACAAAAGACAATTTATACCACAGCAAGGATATCCTACAGCTCTCTGGATTTCCCATGTAAAAGAGTTTCCTAAACTTCTACTCTTGTCTGCCTATAATGGCCATAGCATCCCTCACTTTTCCTTGTTTTAGGGAACATTCCAGGAATGGGCAGCCTTTGCATTTGCCGAGCATCTTTCCTCCCAGGCAGGGCAAGCTCCTCCTCACTCCTGGCATCTCCTGGAAGGGTAGGTCCCAAATGGATGTGCTGCTTCAGGGAAGTTCAGCAGGTCTGGGAAGGCAGAGGGTCCCCTCCTCACCTTGTCCCATGGATAAAAAAAACCCAGCTTTTTCCCCACTATATTATTTCCTTTGGAATTTCCGTCTGTTATATGCATGGGGTCTGTTCAGACCATTTCTTACTATTAAAATGCCCTTTCTCATATAAAGCACTGATGTTCTTAACTAGCAGGGGCTGGTCCAGCCCTGCCCCTGCTCTGCTCCCAGTCAGCCTCATGATTTCAGGGCATCCTTTTTTTGCCCGTGAAGATCTCCTGTTTGGATTCATTAAGGCAAAAAGAAAGCTGGAAAAAGGCAGGTCTACTGGTGCATCTTCCGGCATGTAACCCCAGGGCAGCACTGCTTTCCTCCAGCCCTAACCCTACACCTCTATTTCAGTGCAAAGCCAGGAGGAAGACTAATTGCAGACAGCACTGCCAAGAAATCCAGCTTGTCCAAAACCATTGTGCTGTTTTTAGCATCTTCCATCCAGGAATCTCACAAGTGTGTGACTAAGGAGGTATTTTTACCTTCCACCCTCAGCATTCCAGGAGGGACAGTTGGTGCCTCCACAGTGTGAGCCAGTCACTGGTGGGTGCCATGAGCCAGGAACAGCAGCTGGGCCCACTGCCAGGATTGCCGACTTCCAGCTCCCAACAGCCCAGCCTGGGACACCACGGCTGAACCAACCACAGCATTTCTCCATGGGGTTTAGTCTTCAGGGTCAGAGCCACAGCCGTGTGCTTGAAATCCTCCCCCACTGCTTCTGTAAACAACAGCAGAAATTAGGAGGGACAGCAAATGTGGGTTAAGGACAAAAATAATGCAAAATCATGGGGTTTTTTTCAGATATACAATACATGAAGACTGGCCACAGCTCTCTAGCTGTGCAGAGCCCTTTTCCATGCATGTCTGAGCCCTCATACCTGGAATTGGGTCTGCCAGATGTAGAGCTGGCCAATGAAACAGCAAATGAGAGGCAGGTGGTTAGATCTCTGCCTACACTCTGCACTCCAAACCCAGCCTACCTGTCCCCACGCTGCTGCCCTTCGTGTGACAGAGAAAACCATGAATTATGTGGGTTCCTGCAGGGCCAATACCTCCTAGACAAGTCACTGGGACCCTCATGTGCATTCCCCTCATCCGAGTCAGGTTTCAGGCAAAAAAATCTCCACAGGATCTGTGGCATGCCAGCATCACTATTCAGGAATGAGCAGGGTTTTTCATGCTTGGAAGAGGCATGTGCACACATGTGGAAGCTGCTACACCTTCTACTGAAAATCCATGGCCAAGCCTTCGGTACGCTTTTATCCACCAGCATTTATGAACCTGGAAAATCTAGTCGGAGATAACTTGCTTTGGTGACAGAAAAGGCAGCCATTGAAACAGAGTGAGACACATGAGAGCAGTACCCCAACTTAATAAAGAAGGAAAAAACACCTTCAGATGACTCCCCACATGGGCAGGAGAGACATCATTGAGACTGGGATTTGGCCAAGGCAATAGCTACCAGGGATGGAGGCATCCACAACTTCTATGGGCAATCTGTGCAGTGTCCCATCCCCCTCACAGCAAAGAATTTCTTCCTAATATCTAATCTAAACCTAACCTGTTAGTTTACCCCTTGTCCTATCACTACATGCCCAAGGTAGGTAGCATTTTATGCACAGCTTATTTGTCAACCTCTTGCCATCTGTAAGTAGCTCAAGTTCAAAAGTGCTCCTGTACACCTTTTTCTTCATAAGTACTGCTGGACCCAGTTTGGCCACCAGCCCACTCTGACTGATGTGCAGGGAAACGTTCAGAGGGACGTAACTCACTGGCTTTCTTGAGAGGCATCAAAATAAAGCCAAGGTCTGTGAAAACTCCCGGGGTTTTAATGAGCCCAAACGCTTCTTTGACAAAGTAACGATCCTGAGGAAAAGGGTGCAACCTCCTGACTCTCCTCTGGACAAAGATAAATGCCAGCAAGGCTGTGGCAGGAAGGATGGTGCTTGGTGCACGGGTGATGACATATTTGGCTGGAGAATGAGGACCTTTTCAGTCTTTTTGAAATATTAATAAGAATATCTCTATTTTTAAGACATCAGTGAGAGCTGCTCAAAGCACTGAGCTTGAACCAGCAGGGAGTTAATATCCCTGACAGAAATCCCTCCTCTGGGAAGTCAGCCCTCAATGAAAACCCAGCATGCCATCCTTTCACGGAGTGCAGCAAATCGGCTCAGCACGCTGAGAACCAAGGCATGTGCCCAAGAGCCAGCGCTCATCCCGGGCTGGAGCACAGCTGACACTGCAGGCAGGACGGTGCTGGCTGCACATTCAGGTGCTGCTGCACCACACAGCCACAACAGCAGTGTCCAGGGACAAGGTGCCTGAAGCTGGGGTGATTGCCCCTGTCTCCTGGATGCTGGGAGACGCGGCAGGAATGGCAGGCGCCAGACCCTTGATCCTGAATTAGGTCAGTGGAGTTGTAACATCTGGCCACGTAGCTGCCTTTCTGTGGGAATTAGGCACAGGCGCCACTCAGTCACTGTGATGTAAATATCCCAATATGCAGCTTGTGGATGCTGGGGGGGTCTGAACATCTGTGCTCTCCCCGCAGCCAAGGGTCTTGGGGGCTGCTCCAGAGGCCCACAGAGGACGCTCATCCCATAATCCTATCTCAGCAATGGCCCTAGGCTCCCCAGAGGGCATTGTCCTCCCCAGGGCCAGCTGCTGGGTCGGTCATCTGTGAGCCATTGCAGCACCATGGGAGGAACTGCAGGAGCAAACATGAGCAAACATTCCCAGAAAACAGAGAAACCGCCAGTAAGGAGGCATTATCCAAAAAGGCTGAGTGAGAGCTACCCAGGAGCTCAGGAAACCCTGCTTAGTCATGGGACAAGGCCAAGGCCAAGGGGGACACCAGCTGCTGAGGGACATTCCTATTTACCATGCAAAACCAGGGCCAGCTTTTTATGTCCTGTATATAAAGACACAGTGTCTCTACAAAAACTCACATAAATACAGACATATACAACATTGCTCTTGTTTAGCATCTTAAGCAGTGTCAACATTCCTCATTTCTCAGTCACAAGATACCCAGTTTTGCTCTCAGGAGTCGGTCCTTCCCCCTTGCAGCACTTGGCATTTGTCCTCACTGAATTGCATACAGTTCTGAGTATTTTTTGGAAGCCAGGTGTGATATTTGTCTTTTTGCATTTTCTGGAACCTCCAGGACAAACAGAGGTTTTGCAAAGATGGTGGCCAGATCTCTGCATGCCCTCAGGTTACACTGTCTCCTGTAAGTCCAGACTCAATCCATCTCTTCCAGACTCTCGCCAAATGGGACCACCACATCCACACAGGACTATGGATTACAAATTCTGGTGCAGGGAGAGCACATAGAAGAGGAATTGATATCATCAAGTAGGAAGGAGCAGTGTTAAGTTCTCGAGTTTTATGTTAATGAAAATTAAATTTCTAAGTAAATGGAAACATTTGCTTGCATGCTTTCTCCATGCAGCCACATTTCTCATGTGGCTGGGGATTGTCACTGTAGATGGAAAGGCAGGAAGACATGCAAACCTGGAATTTGGGAAGAACTATGATTAGAGCATATTTTAAAAGGAAAAATTTGAGGCAAATGGAAAAGAGCAATATGAATCACATGCCAGAAATACAAACACAAGAGCAGAAGATGAAACAGAAAGTGGAAGCTTGCCTATTTCCAATGCACACAGCGATCCTCACTACTTACAATCGCTTTGTGACTTCATAAACTGGCCTCCTCATACATATCAAATGAAATTCCCTGGGCTTTCAGGCATCTACTGTTGACCATCTGTCTTTATGCACAGAAATATTTTAGTATCTCTTAAATCAGTGTCACATGTTTCTCTTCCACAATTTCCAGGAACTTCTGGGCTGCATTTACTGTCTGCACAGTTACAGTTACAGGCCTTCTGTTGTACTGTGATCTTGTGATCAGACTTAATTTTCTGGCTGCTTCTTTCTCCATAATAAACTCACTTAATTTGCTAGTTCTTCTGCCTTTAAAACAATATGTGACCTTACCTCTGGCCCTCAGGACTATCCTTCAATAAGAAGAGCTGGAGAGTAGAGACTGAGTATGCTTCAGAAAAACACAGATGTAAGGTGAAGGCGGCACATAGAAGAAATTACTGGTATTCTCTTAGAAATCATACCATTAAACCACTCTGTATGGGCTCTGGGCCCTTTGCCTGTATCCTCCTATGCCAGGAGTATCATAATTTTAGGCCTCTTCAAGCAGCTCCCATTTAAAAATTAGCTATAGTCTTCCCCCCTTAGAATTGAATCCCAAATGCCCTTCCCCATCCCACCAGTCCAAGATGGAGCAATGTGGTGGATGAAGCACACAGAAATAAACAGTGAGGTGGGTCAGTGGGTCTACAGAAGGTTTTTCAGAAGCCGAGGTTCAAAGATGCCTGAGTTATCAGCTGTGGACCAGTTACGAGTTTGTGGTTCCAAGGACTGCAATAAAGCCAGAGAGAGCCAGGTGGAGCCAGTGTGTCTCAGGCCTAACCACTGGGATATCAACGGGGTGCCAGGATATTTCAAGTTAGAGCTTGGATTCATATTTAAAAGTGTTTTGCTTGCAGCTCACTAAGGCCCTCACAAGACTTCAGGAGGATGCTGAGATTTAGCAGCAGGAGCCAGAAAGAACAGCAGCAACAGCAACACCCTTTAAACAGGAAAAGTGATACATCATTAAAGACAGCATAAATAAGCAGGAGAGATGCTTTAAAATGTCATTCAGGATGGATACCCAGCTTGTGATCTGATGCATCCAGAATGCATGGGACTACAGCTCTGCTACACCCCATCTCAGCATCAGGACACCCCTCCCTGCAGGCCAGAGCCAGTCTCAGACAGACAGCTGAGTAGTCCCTGTGCCCAACATCGAGAGAAAGTAGGTAGAGAGCTGGAGCACACAAGGAACAGCCATGAACAGGAGCTCAGGAGGGCTGAACTCTGCTTGCCCAGCACAGCAGTTCCTGAGTGGCTTTGCCTCATTATCCTCTTGCTCACTGGAGCAACAAAACCCTCAGTACAAGGAGCTGTTGCAGGCACAGTGAGGAGAGATGAGGTGAATGGCAAGAAGGAACAATGGGGGGGTGGAGGAGAAGGGTAGGATGGGCGGGGAGGAGGCTGCCCTGTGGGGTCTTCTTCCATAGACACATCAGCCATTGTAGGAACAGGAGAAGAAAAGGCCAGGACTGGAGGATCTGGGTATGCACATGGGGAAGGCAAGCAGGAGTCTGGAGAAACAAGGGCAGGATGATAAGGAGCAAAGTCCTGGGGGTCACCTAGCTGCTCTGCAGGGAAATTCTGGGAATGGGAAGACATTTTTCTCAACTGCCCATTTGAGAAGCCATTAAAACACACCTGTGCACATCCTTATGTTTAGGGAAAGCTTTTTTTTCCTGCATCTTTCCCAAACCTACTAAAGCTACTGTATAGGGAAAGTGTTTGTAAGTATACGTGGAGGCATTCCTGCGTGCCCTTGCACACCACTGATTGACTTGAGGTTATGTTCAGTGAAAGTCATTTGACTAATAGAGTTAAAAAACCCCTTCTCTAAACAGGAACTGTAGTACTGAAGTCAAGATGCTTCCCCAGTACGCTTCTGCAGACTTTCCTTTCGAGGCACTGCCAAGGTGCTCTTGAGAAAGGCAGAGGCTGCAAACAGAGTCTGAGGTTTCTCCTGCTCCAAGAGAAGGAAAAGTAAACTCTTCATGAAACCCTAAGTTGAATTTCATCAGGCAGAGGATGTTGCCACCTGCTGCTTAAATAGGGGCAGACATCAGTTCCTCGTGGGTTGTGTCATTCCTGGGATTTGAACCTTTGTGCCCATTAAGTATGGTTTGGGGGAGTACTGCATGTTCCAGGGACTAATAGTTGACCTTTTTTTGTGCTTATAATTCAGGTGTCAGCAACTCCTCTTCCACTGTACTGCTGGCAAACACAACAGACCATTAAACACTCTTCTCTGCAGTTTCTTCACTGTAATCAGGTTTGCAAATCAGGTGGGCACCTACAGCAAATGTCACCCAAAAAGCCTTCAGAGTGGCCTGCGTGTGTACTCAGCTGCCACTTCTTCCCTGGTGCTTCTTAGTATGAGGTGCAAACCTTCAGGAATAGACAAATCTTGGGTACCCAAAAGCAAATCCAAGACAGAAGGGACTTTCAAAATTATTTCTAAAGAACTGTAAAGCATGCATAGCCTAAACACCCTAGGAACAGGTGTGGAACTGCTGCCCTTATTTGCAATTCAAAGAATTAGGTTGTAGTACTGAGGATTGGAATATACACTCTTTGTGCAGGATTAAACAAAAAGGCTCACGTTTCTGTGAGACAGGAGCTTGGTAAACAGGGAGAAATGACTTAAAATGAGCCTGGGCTACTCTGCAGTCAGACCTGATGAAACAGCAGCATTGGATTGCTATTCCCCCTGGTGAAATGCCTCTGGGGAAAGATCTACTAATTACAACCATCTGGAAGACGCATCAGCTGTGATGCAGTCAGGGTACTGGGGACAGGGCTGTGCAGCCAGACCAGGGCCTGTGGCTGGGAAGGTACAGCACATGGGCACTATGCCACATCCAGCTGTGGGGACAGGGGAGAAATCCCACCAGGCTCTGGCACACAGGAATGGAGACGCAAAGCCTTGGGAATAACGGTGACTTAGTCTGAACTTACTTTCTGTAAGGTTTCCAGACATAATGAAATTACTCTGCTCCTTTCTTATTTTCTTGGTTAGTTTTCTGGGAGTTCAATCCATTCCATGTGGACTCTAAACCCGCTGAAATAGCAGCAGAGAGGGAAGGGAGCTCACGTCATGCCAGGTGGCAGGACACTCAGTCACTGAAGCTGGCCAAATCATTTTCATTGATTTTGCCAAGACCCTTCCTCCTGCCTGCATCTCCTGCAAGAAAATAAAATTTTGCTTCTGCAGGGAGACAGGAATTAGTGTTTCCAGAGGGAAAACTGAAGAAAACTACAATTTAGGTGACTTTCCGAAGTACTCAGAGGCCTTTAAAAGCCTGAATGCTGTCAGCACAATTCTCAGGCTTGGCACATATAAAGTAAAGCCTTCCTCTTAGCAAGGAACCATAGAATGGTTTGGGTTGGAAGGAACTTGAAAGATCCTCTAGTTCCAACTCCTCTGCCATGGGCAGGGACACCTTTTACTAGACTAGGATGCTCTGAGCTCTATCCAGCCTTGAACATTTCCAGAGATAGGGCACCCATCACTTCCCTGGACAACCTGTTCCAGTGCCTCATCACCCTCACAGTAAAGAATTTCTTCCTAATATCCAATCTAAACCTGCTATCTGTCAGTTTAAAACCATTATTCCCCCTTGTCCTATCACTCCATACCCTTGTAAAAACTCCCTCTCCAGCTCTCTTGTAAGGCCCCTTTAAACACCAGAAGACTGCTTTAAGGTCTCTATGGAGTCTTCTCTAGGCTGAACATCCCCAGTGATCTCAGCCTGTCTTCATAGGAGGTGCTCCAGCCCTCTGACCACCTGTATGGCCTCCTCTGGACTTGCTCCAACAGGTCTGTGTCCTTCCTATGTTGGGGGACTCAGAGCTGGATGCAGCACTCCAGGTGGGGTCTCACCAGAGTGGAGGGGCAGAATCCCCTCCCTTACCCTGCTGGACACCCTGTTTTTGATGCAGCCCAGGACATGATTGCCTTTCTGGGCTGTCAGTGCACTTTGCTGGCTCATGTCAAGCTTCTCATCCACCCACACACCCAAGTCCTTCTCCTTAGGGCTGCTCCTCCACCCAGACTGTATTTGTGCTTGGGATTGCCCCAACCCACATGCAGGACCTTGGATGAGTCAAGCCTGGGGAGAAGTGACTCAGCAGCTCCAGAAGGAGAGAAACAAGTTATTCGGAAGATTACCAAATGAGAAGGTCTTGAGAGCAGAAAAGGAATTCCTCTTGCCTCTCAGTAATCTTGATAAACTACAAAAATCTGGTCATTGTGACAAGACTGCTTTTTCCATTTCCTTTCATTGTGAAGATTATTGCTAGCAGACCAAGGGCTGGGGGCATCAGAGAAGACAGAGGAATTATATTCCCTTAGTAAAGCGAAAGCACAAGTTTTATCTTGACCTATGTGGTCTAGCTGTCCCAGGGCAAGCTGAAATATGATCACCTTCATTAAAAAACTGCACTGCCTGCACAAAGCGTCTTGGCTGCCTCAGAGACCTCTCCAGATGACAGTGCAAAGGTGACATATTACAGAAAGAGAGCCAGAGATGCCTTCCCAGTCATGAGGGGAATGGATCAAGATTTTGACTTGTTTTTCTATGCCAGTCAGCAGTTTATTCTCATGTTATTGCTCAAAGATCTGTTCCCATGGTCACCCACTTTTAACAGTGCAGAAAAAAAACAGGTTGCAGCAGGCAGGGATTATTTGCAGCTGCAGCCTCTGGAGCAGCATTACCTAGCATCCCAGCCCACTTGCAGGTCCCCAAGTGCTACTGCTGGGTCCCCACTTATAGTCTCAGATGCCTTTCTGCATCCCCTCCTGCTCATGCAAGGATACCTCAGGCAGCTGTGGATACCTGCTGAACAGATCCAACTCTCCAGTCTCACTGCTGTATATCCTGGTGACCATATGAAGGAAAGGCCTTCTGTTCACTGTGCTTCCTCACTGCTGCCCATAGCCAAAGACAGCCAACAACCTCAAGAGGATGAGAACATGTTTTTCAGCATCAGCAGGTGGTTAGATCCAGATGTGGAGGAGGAATCCCATTCGCACCCCCTGAAGAAGATCTCTGCCACTTTTACCAGGATGTTGTGCACATTTCTAACAATGAACATTTGTGACTAGTTAGAAGCAAGAGAAGCTGCCAAGAGCAACAGCTGAGTAGTTCCTGGGAGAATTAACCATGTGGCAACAGGAAGGTGGGGTGGGCAAACCCACAGCATAGAGCAAAGCTCCAGAAGTGCGCTCCATTCCTGAAGGTGCTGCTACAGGCAGCCCATTTCCAGGAAGAGCAGCACAGCAGATCATGGAGTCAGGGGCAGGCTATCCTGATGGCTGGCCACCAAATCCCCCAGCCACCTAGCAGAAGAGGATACTCAACAGAATGTGGAATGAGGTGGGCATGGGTTGTGGGAAAGGGAGTAATTGCCTTTGCTGAGCCTTAATCTGCATAAGATCAGAAAATGGAGATGTTAGCAGTGGAGAAATGTAAACTGCATTAAGAGAGGCTTGTAAACATTATGGGTTGGAAACTGTATGCAAAAGCAATCTCAGCAGCTAGTCCACAGGGAAAAGTATATATCCTTACCTTGGGCACTAACACATCCTACCTTCACTACCCAAATAAGCCTGACAAATGCTGCACAAATAGGAAGATAAACCTTAATATACTGGTTTGCTCCACAAGTTCAACTACACTTTCTGCTTATTTACAAATCGTGAACCAGTGATCCAGCCCAATTCTTGACTTCCATATATTGATTTATTTCTATTGAAACCTTTAAAAGCATTATTTTAAGCCAATTATATTTAAATCAGATTGAGGGGTTTCCTGAATCAATGAAGACAAACCCAATGCTCAAACAATTAAGAATTTCTTTTATCCTTACTCTGGAAATAACGAAAAGGAAACATTCGTTTGCCTCATTCCCTGGGGCGCAAATTGAGGAATGGCTTTGGTTTCGGCAGGCTGGCCATGAGTACTCTGGTGATACAATGTCACTTGAACCAAAGAGGTCCAACATGTGGCTTTTCAAGGAGTCAGGGCATCAGCAGGTCGCTGCCTACCAAGTGGGAAAATTGCAGTGAAAGCCAAAAGAACTACATCGCTCCTTCAAAACTTTGTATTTCTTGCTGGAAGCAGCAATATCCAGAGACTAAGGATGCTGAACCTCTGTTGTGGTTAGCCAGATAAGCTACTCGATACAGGAATGTATTTTACGTCAGAAGAAAGTCCCAAGTTTGCAGTCCTTACTCATTTTTTCATATATAAAAATATATTTTTCATACCTATTTCTGTATAAAAGTACATCTACAACCCCATATAAATGTATGGGTAGCACGGTTGCACACTCAACAGGGATATTTGCAGTGCCATGCTTGGCAGGACCAGGATTATTTTCTCTCCCTCCCTATGTCTTTCACAGAACGCACTCTAAGTTGAATGGAGATCTTCATTCGCAAACAAGAGGAGCAAAATTTCCAGCCTCAGGACTGCCTAGAGACAGGACTATGTAGCAACTACTGTTACAGTTACTACAGGACTATGTAGCAACTACTACTGCAGCAGATGCACAGAACTGCTCCATAAGACTAAGACCTCTTGTTCTGTGCCTCAGCAGAGCAGGTGAGGTTTTATGGTTTATTCAGTGAAAGAAAAAAATCCGAACAACTTGGGCTGTATCACAGTACTTCTGTAGCTTATAAACTTTGTACTGGCTACACAGCTACTGTATTGCAAGCTGCACAGGTTCATACATCATTCTTAATTTTATTTTTTTAAATAAAAAAACCCTGGTGCAGCCCAAACTTACCATAAGAAGCCAAAGCACTTAAGAAACAAGAGGTGACAGAAGTCTTCCCCAAAAGGGCACTGCTTCATTTCAGAAGAGAACTCTGAACACACGCTCTAAATTTTCATTCAAATACAAATGCAATATAATAAACTACCTATGTTGCCCAGAGAACCTGGGGATGCCCCATCCCTGGAAGTGTTCAAGGCCAGGTTGGATGGGCATTTGAGCAGCCTGCGCCAGTGGAAGATGTCCCCGTCTATGATGAGGGGGCTGAAACTAGATGATCTTTAAGAACCCTTCCAACCCACACCATTCCATGATTCTATGATTAATACAAAAGATCTAACAAGAGATTACATAAGTTTCTGATCATCCTGAGTGTGTGTGCATGCGAGGCTGGAGAATAGCAGTGGGGAGAATGAAGACAAGTATAGTGAAAACAAGTTTTCTGATAAATCAAATCTCTATTTCAGAGAACATGGGAATGCTAAAGCACTAGCATACCCACACAGAGTTCACCCTGAGTTTTGATGAGTTCAAACAGCAATTCAGAATCTCCAGCTTCTGTCCTAGACAGTAACTCTTGTCTGCGTATTACATTATTCAATTTACTGAATTAAACTGAAACCTAAGGGGTAGATGCAGGCAGTGTCCATCCTCTGTGATGTAATAAAGATCAGATTTTGCAGTTCTGTTTACTTGAAAGGGAAAGTGATCTCCACTTACTGATAATCAGTGTCTCCTCTGGCAAGAGATAGGCAGTACATATGAAATGAGTTATAAGGAGGCCTTTAAGCAGACGACTGAAAATGCCTTTGATGAATAAATCACATTTCTGTAAGCATAACTCAGGTAAAAAAAAAAATGAGCAGAAACAGACTGACAGCAGGGATAACACAAGGGACATCTGAAAAAAATTAGACATTCTTCATTATTCCATAGGCAGAGACATAAGAAATCCCCGTCAACTTTTTAACAACTTCCAGGGTGTATTTTAACTATCAACTTCCTAGCTATTGCATTTATCAGAATTGATACAGTTAACTCAAAAGAATTACCCCAAGAGGCTGCAAATGTGTTGTTACACACCCACCTCACTAGATCCTCATAAATGCTCGCAGAAGCCGTAAAAGACAGAGTGAAAAGCAGGACTGCCAGAAGGGGAGCCGGTGGGACACAGCGCAGGGTTTGCCGACGCTTGGTGCCCTCTCCTGGGCATGACAGATACACGTGTTTTGCCAAGTCACAGCATGGCCACGGAAACGGGGTTTTCTACACATTTAAGTAATTCCTCAGACGAATCAAAGACACGGGTCAGTCAAGTCCAGAAGAAGAAGAGAGAAAGTTCAAACATTTCCCAGGGAAGTATTCAGCTGTTCAAGTCCGTTAAAATTTCTGACGCAGCAGCGTGTTACATCACAACATTGTTTATTATGTAACTTTTTACAATACAAACAAAAATACAGAAATGCAGTATATGAATACAGCTAAATGCAAAATGGTGATTTTTTCTCGAGGCCATTTTCCCATTTCTAGTAAAATAAAGAAAGACTGCACACAGGTAGAAACAGGTTGGTAGTTAACTCCACAATTTTGCCTAGAAATGACCTATAAATGCGTTTTCCTGCTACTTACCATAAAATGTAAAAAGGGAGTTAAAGGAAAGTTTTACTCACTGGTTCCTACCATATGAAAGAAGCTATATTCTATTTAGGAGGGCCAATATATGGAAAAATATCTAAATTAAATGTTGTTACAAAAAATGAAGCAGTAATGAGATCCTTCTGGCTAAAGAAGTTACTAAATGAGAATAGCATATATTTAAAGAATCCAAAACATAAAAGGGTTGTTATAAAAAGCTTAGGTGCACTGTAAGCTTACAACTTCTGTTTTTCCATGTGTCCTTTTAAACAATGGAAGTGTCAAAAATAGGGTCAACTGTGTTAGACTAAATTACATTATTGTATATGCTGCAATGAATGGAATTCATGTATAATAATAATAGAGAAGCATTGTTTGCATCATATTATGGCAATTTATCCTCACTAAAAACCGTCTAGAGTCCTGCATTTTTTAATATCCTGTAAACCGTTAAACCACCAGAACATGATTGTACAACAGTAAAATGTTTTCTTCTGCATTAAAATGACACCTGTTGAAAAAAAAAAAGTTAAAAAAGGTACTTAGAGCTGTTATTTTTCCAAGTACACAACACCCTAGACAATTCAAGGCATCTCATTCTCCATCAAAATTAACAAAAATTTGTCATGCTGTTAAATCCATTACTATGGATACAACTGGTGCAAAATTGGTCAAACGGATCCAACAAACACTGATGTCCAGGCTGGCATATTGGCAACTAATACATAACTGGTGGTCAAAATGATGCATTTAAAATATCTTCCCTTTCTTCTTATTCTTTTCCAAGGTTCTAAAATGACATTTAAAAAAAAAAAAAGTTTGTTAAATAATGCATGCATGTTCTGATTTTTTTAAAATTACTAATAGTCAACTTTTAAAACACACATTTTATAAAGCTTAATTGGTTGCAACACAATGTATGAACCTTGTTATGTACACAGTTCTTGCACTGTGTGAGTCAAGCAATGCAGTGATCACCAGATTTTCCCTACCAAGGACTAGAGGAATTAAACATTTTAATTCTCAAAACTTTAATTCTGCATCCCTAAGAAGTCTGATGCAATGTAGCTTTCAAATACAGACTTTTTTTTTTTTTACATAGATATAGTTGTGTGTGGATACATTTTTGCAGATTAAAATCTGCTTTAGAAGCTAATAATCTTCCCAATATTGCTGATATATGCTCCTTTGTAGCTAAAAGCAGCTCATGATTTTTCTTGGCTTTTAAGTGACACTTCCACAGTGGCCAATGGCCATGGACCATTATTATCTCAGAAACTGCCTTTTAGCAGAAAGCTACAGAACTTTTACTTTCAACTGCAGGACAAGACTGCAATTTACCTGGAAGAATTCTGTTGTTCCAAAATACGTTGTTGAGCTTCCCAGTTTGCTTTCTCGTCCTCAAACTGGCGACGCTTTTCCTCTAATTCTTTGTGTTGTGCCTCCAAGTTCTTTTTCATTTGTTCATGGCGTCGCTGCAGCTATAGGAAGCAACGAACAGAGTCATTAGGTGCAGAAGACACTGCGACTTTTGGAGCTGCAATAACAAAGATCAGCAACTATACTTATAAATGAAAGAAAATGCAGTATATTTTTTCTTCAGAGAAAGTGACTCAGACTAAAAACTCTAAGGTCATAGGTACTGCCAATAGCAGAAACCAAAAGAGTGTTAATCCCGTAGCTTCATTCTACAGTTAACAGAAAATACCCCAAAAACATATTTCCTTTTCTACATTTTTTTTTTTACATGCTCTATACTCAGCAGTGTCTATTGCCTAATTTTCTACATTTAGATAAATACAACAGAAGTCTATGAAGCCATGAATAGTGAAGAAAAAAAAAAGGAATTAATTGCATGGACATTTAAAAACTGGTATCACAGGATACATTCAGTCAAAAAGTCATGAGATAGTACATGAAAACCAGAAATATTTTTGTTTGTTTTTCATATAACAAGGAGAGTGTGGAGGCCAGAAGTATAAATAGGTTCAGAAAGATTTGAGACAGAAATTGAGGAAGGATAAATCCAGTTACTACAAAAACCATGACCCAGATAAAATATCTAGCTTTAAAATCCTTAAATTGCTGACTGGTGTATCTTAGCATTTATATCCTTATCTATTTAGTTCTCAAAAAAAAAGGAGAAAAAAAAACTAGATTGATTTTTTTTCCCCTCTGATCCAGTATGCCTTGGCTCCTTACAGTACCTAGGCTGCCAAGCATTTCAACTACTCTTCCAAGTTTCCTCACTTTTCCTCAAATTTAGAGCCAAACTTTCTTTAGGAACTTCAGCAGTTCTGAACTTCTCTATTAGGATTCTTGTGAGAAGCTGCTTTCTCAAAAATTAGGAAATTAGTTTTACTTAAACTTCTACTTATAATAGTCCCTTGAAAAGATCTTTCAGGGTCCCTTGAAATCTGTAAAAAAAGCTTCGCTGTGAGGACTTCACCTGAAGATGACAAATTAAATATCCATTCAATTTGATCAAATGATAACCAGAACAGTAACAAAAACATAGCCCTGACTCTTCCTTAGCCTAGTAATTCTCATTTAAATAATGCCTTATAAATATCATATCCAATTCCTGAAATGCTTTTGCAATATGCACAGCAAGTGATCATTACTGCATTAGCTTATGTAAGCCCTAAAAGTCTCAAGACTTTTTAAAATCACATGGAATAAAATAGTCCCAAAATATTTCAAAGAAAAGGGAGAAGAGGAAGGTAAGAAAGTTAAAGAGACACACTATGACTGTGAAAATAAAAATAGAATGCATGCGAACATTAAAATTATATTTTAAGTTCAGGTTTACACCATTTCAGCAAAGATAACAAGCTGAGAAAGAAAAATTGTGTTGTTTGTCTTTACCCATAAAATCCAACTATGGAATGAATTATGTTGGAAAGTCTTGGTAAAACGTGCTGTCTCTACACTTGTACAGCCTCACACATATTGGGGTTTAAGACATTTTGATTACCTCAGCTTCAGAGTCCTTCAGTTTCTGAACTTTTTCTTTGACTTTCATCTCAAACACCTGTTCCATTTCCATTTCCATTTTTTTCATTTTGGCTACATGCTCCCTCCTTTCCTCCTCCATCTGTGCCAATGGGCTCCTGCCATAAATCCAGAAGAAGGAGTTAGTGAATAAGAACTTTTTTCCCTGTCTGTTACATTAGGGTATCTGGAAAAAGCAAGATAAAAATGCTGAAGCATTAACATAAATACGTCGGTGTAGGCACTGCTAGTTTAAATTCAATTTGCATTATTATTTTAACTGTTTAATTAAGCTTTACTCAAAAAGACATATCATACAGTATCCTCTCCTCCCCCACATTTGATTCACATTACATCTAAGTTAACAGAAACTCTTGACTTTCTATCTGTAGAACCACCTGGTGATGGGAATAGAGGAAATCAATATTACAACAAGAACAACAAAAATCAGCATCTTCCAAGTGATCTTCAGGCGTCTTGTTCTCTCCCATTCAAATATATACAAAAATTAATGGACATAATAAAAAATTTAAGAGCACTGCAGACTAAAGTCCCATTTTCTCTCTAAATCTTCACTGTTCCAAGTGAGCCCAAGAGTAAGTTAACATTACAATTATGTTGAATACTGTGGTCATGGTTTTGAAGAGGTATCAGCTTCACGAAAAAGGTTTGGGCAACTGAACATCAGTATTTCACCCAAGTGTTAGTTGGAAGATTTTCCTTTAAAAAGCTACTAATAAACTTAATGTATAAAAATAATGTACATTATTTTTAATTTTTCCATACACTTTATGGTAACTACTTTCTGGATTCTACTGAATTTTGAAAGCTGTATAAGCTTGCTATCCATGTTATGGTGATATGGGTTTTAAATAGCAAGTTTCACATTAAGTACTGAATAAAACAGGATGATTATGATCTAGTGATGATTGCTACATAGTCTTGTAAGACTATGCTGTTCAACAAAGAGCAATCAAAACAAATCACTGGCCTCTTGTTTCAGTTTTGAGTATGTACAGCTTAAAATGGCAAAGTTTTAACTACTGTGTTGGTAAAAATGAAGAACTGAATATATTTAGAACTGTTACAATCAACCAGCAGACGATATCTACTGCAATGTATGCAAAAGTCAGTTAGACCAGCAAATTGTAAATGGAGGTGGCAAGCCTAAGCCCTATTAAAAATAAGATTTTTGTTTTCATTTCTTAAAAAAAAACAACAAACCAACAAAACAAACAAAAAAAATCAGACCCTGTTCTGATACAAATCGTGGAGAAAAGGCATTTTAAAGGGAAAAAAGTTTTGACTAATTTCCAATGAGGACTGAAACATAATTAGCAACATCTTTTTTGATTCAGAATTTGCGACTCATTCTTAAAGGAATGGAAGTTTCATATCAAGCATAGCCAAGATTTAGTTTGACTATTATTGGCTCATTTTATCCTTTCTGCTCACCCATTTTCACCAACTAGTCATACAGTGAAAGCAAGCAATGCCATATCAAGTCGAGCCCATACAATTTCTTTCTCAAACATCAGTATTTTAAAGTTAAAAATTGGTAGGGGTGAGGAGGAAGAAAATGGCACTTCCATTAAAAAAATAAAATTAAACAGAATCTGAACTAATATTTGCGAAGCCTGGACCACTGAATTAGTCTGATCCTCAGACTCATTTTTACTTTAGTCCTTCAAAAGGCCAGTGTTAGCAATCTTTTCCAGGAAAAAATTAATGGTTATACACACGTGAAGTAGAATAATACAGAAAAATAATAAGGAAGTGAAGGAAGAGATAAATAGCAGTACTTGTGGAAGCTAAGCAGCTGTCAAAACAAGACTATTTTCCTCTTGTTATCTTTTAGAAGTGTAAAGTTCTCAAATGTATCTGCTTTTCAAAAATTAATCTAGGAAGTAGACTGAATACTGAGGAATCATTGGTGCAGTCTTGACTTGAAAGGGGAGCAGAACTGTCCTTTGATTTACAACTTAATCTAATGGGGATGTCACACAAGTTGTATTTGAGAAGGCGGTAAAAAAAAATAAATCAGTCTGCACAGAAAATTTGATGAACTAACAAGCAAGCATTTACAGTTGAGAGCTTTACAACACAGTCACAACTGTTTTTATTAGGTCTGATGTATGTGACATGGGTAGAAGCATATCACCCTGTATTTCAGGAAAAAAATTATACAAGGGACTTAAACAAAACAAACCAACAAACAAACAAACAAAAAACACACACACACAAAAAAAAAGAGCTGAAGCAAAAAACCCCAAGCAAACCACTAAACAAAGATGTAAAACATTGAACTGATTTAGGACGATGTGTGCTAAAACAGCCCTCTAAGTTATTCTTCAAAAATTAAAAATTATTCTAGATATGCCCCAAGTGGAACCTCTGCAAGCCAGTAATAAGATAAAATCACAGTTAGAAAAGATTTAAGTTACTAAATCCCCAATTCAATAAAAAGTTGTAAATTTACAGATAAAGATGAAAATTCCACTAATTCTATATAAAGATGATGGAGCTATGGATAGAAACTGGTGGAATTACACAATTTATGCACTTCTACTGATTTTTGAAATTTGACCAAATTTGTCTTGAGTCTTAGCCAGAAAGTTTCTAAAGAGGATGGGTTTTACAGAGATATTTGCCACTGAAAGTATTTATAAATTCCTAAAGTTTACAATAGCAGAGCTTTAGAAAAAAAAACCAAACCAACTGCTAGGGGAAAAAAAACAATGCCAAGAGCAGGATAACAGGAAACTGTTTTAAATTTGAAACATTAAACAGTTAAATCCTTTTTGTGTTTATAGAATTTTTGTCTTTACGTTGTTTGGAAAAATTTAAATGACCACTTACATGCCTTCAACTGTGTCAAATCTAAAAAACAAAAAATACAGAGGCTTAGCTTAGCATGCTTAAATAAAACCACAAAACCAAAAAGCAATAATTAAAAAAGTAAATTCATTAATAATAGATTCCTAAAGCTAATTATGTGCTCCCCAGAAAGCAAATTTTTCATACTAAAAGGAAAGACTGTTAGTTAAAGCTTGCTACATTTATTTCAAGTTCAGTCAGTTAACCACTACACCATGTCAGTATTAACACAGGTTTGATGTGCAGATGCTTTCAGAATTAGTTTCCTTAGAATATCTATGTTTTTAGAGTGATTTTAAATATTTTAGTGACATGAACAACCACTTGCTCTACACAAGTTTTCGGAAACCAATGCCATCTCGAGGCTTATCTCTTCATTTAGAATTTGTCAGCTAGCAGAGGACACTGTATTGAGCCCCCGGGAATGTTCTGGTGCAGCAGGAAGAGCACTTGGATCGCACGGCCAGCAGAGGTCTCAGCGGCGGCTCGGGCCGGCTCGGCTGCAGAGTCACCTCCCCAGGGCACCGGGATGCTTCACCCAGCGTGCCTCGGCTCAGCGCAGCACTGATGCCACGGGAGGGGAAAAAACGGCTGAAAAAACAAGCTCTGATATTAAGTCTCACCATCCTGTGAGACGGGCTTATAACATTGGAACCATTTCACGAAATTCACTAAAAATACAGGCAAAAGGAGCTAGAAGTAGTCTGGTCTTAGCAGTCAGAAGGACCTGAGCATTGTGTATTTGTTACCCTGCATTGAACAGATGAGTAGATGGATAAGGCACATCTTTATGATTACAAAATAAGACTTGACTTCTAAACCCACTGAAGATAGCAGCTTCATACAGCAAACGAAAAAGACTTCTCAAATTGCAACTTTTAAATTTCAGACCAAATGCCATTTTCTCACGTCACATAGTACATGTGTGAAATGACAATTACAACAAAGTTTAAAGAGACAAGTTATCCACATATGTGAAGACTACCCTTGACATTTTATTTTATTTTTTTAATTGTTGGGATTATGTTGAAAATTTGAAAAAAATCAGACTAAGCCTAAAATACAAAAAACCCTATATAAACATGGAAAATACATGCTCTGGACTGCTCTTAGGTTAACAGGTTACTTACAGAACAGCAGAGTTTCACCAAACCAAAGGAGACAAATCAGAGATAAAATTATTAACTGGACAGAAAAAAAACTGTTTCAATTTATCTACGCAGTATTATTAAAACTTGTAGCACATACTTCTATTTGTTTTCACGTGTGCATTTTTGTTCAAAGAAATATGTTAACAGCTGCATGAAAAACTAAGATCTATTAAGATCATAAAAATACAGCTGTTTTAAAGGTACAAAAGGTCAATTCAGAACAGCTGCCAGCAGGAGAAACCTTTGGAAAACTACAAGCACCACTGCATGTACATCTCCTCTTATGCCTACCCTCCCAGTTTCCAATAAACAGCTGCTTAGGAATTTCCAGAGCTAGAGGTTAGTTATATCTGTGTTTAACCATATGCTTGTAATACCACCAGACAGCATCAGAGCATGTCTCCATTCTCACACAGAGATACAGGATCTGTCTCCCATGAAACAACCAGATTCCCAGAAGACAAGTCAAATATTGCCCCATTTTGAGACACAGACACTTTCAAAAGGCAAGCAGGCAAGCGTAAAATTCCTGAGGGGAGGCACAGATAAACTGTTAATATCTGTTCATCCCCCTGAATTTTCAGGGGGTGCATGGTTAGTAGGAAAATTCCTTCTATTCAGCTTCAACTATTCTAGATTGAAATCCACAAAAAACATTGAAGCCAAAAAAAGCATGTTAAAGCTTAAAAAAAATTGCTGCAACTCAACATATGGATAATGTAACAAGACAAGAATAGCATCAGCTGACTCATACCCAGTACATGCATTCAAGAATTTTATGTATTTACTTATTAAGTCATCCTATGTTTCAGGAAACAAACTCTAGAAAAAGGTTCAAAATATTCCTTACAGATTTAAAAGAGGTTTTATCATCTTTCAGATTGCTGAATCAAACAAACTGCAAAAACTCGCTTGAAAAAAAACCCAAACCCAAAAATTGATAGCAAAGAGCACCAGTTGTATTTATTCATCTCTGAGCTGCACTACTGCAATGCTCTGAGCAACAGATTTCTAAAGGAGAAAATTGTTCCAGAAAGCATGGTCACCTGGAAATACTCAGGTGGGACAGCACAGTGATCTGAGGTGGCAGGAGATGCAAGGTAAGCATGCTTCAGAAAGCACAGTAATTCTAGATCCTCTTCCTGCATATTCTGCCTCAAAAGGAAGTATCAGCAATGCTAAGCAGCAACTGACTGGGGCAGGGGGACTGAAGATTGCAAAAAGAGTTTTGAAACCTACTAGCAGATGCATTTTTGTATAAAATAACATCTCGCTATGTCTGCAATACAGGAATAAAAAATAATTTTAAAATTTTTAAGAATGCAGAATAACCAGTCCTTTCTTCAATGCCAGACTGAGTATGTAGATGCAGACTAACACTAATCTAAGCAGGTACACAACAAAAAATGGTGAAAGTGTTGTCACCAAAATTCACATTTTTAAAAGTCTAAGGAAAACATTAAGATTTTGAAAGGTATATAAAAACCCCCCAGTATTAACACACACACACACAAAAAAATCTAAACAACTTCCTTTGATAACCCAAATGACAATGGGAAAAAAAAAGGTTTCACTTTTCAGTACAGTAATAGCAAATCACAGTACAGTAAAAAGCATAGTAATAGCAACTTAGAAGTCCTGAAGGAAATACAGAATTTTCTATTCTGCACTACTGTTACTACATTATCACCTGACATACTTGCTCTGTGCCTTGAGATATAAGTGAGGGATAATAGGATGCCAAAAAACATGACAGTAAGAAGTAGTAACCACATGGATACACATATTTGCAAAGTAGTCTTTTTAAGACTTGATAAACTTTACCTAAATTCAAGTACACTTCTGAAGAGTTGATATAACTGACATAAACTCTTACATTTTTTGTCAGTGCTGAGCAGGGAAGTCTCGTGTAGGCTCACACTAGATGAAACTAAATCATGTTCACTTAAACCATTCCCTCACAGCCACATTCAAAGCAGTAAGATGGTGTAAAATAGACACTTTACTGAAAAATGGCTTTTTAGCTGCCAATGAAAATAGCAGATATTGCCATTTAATTTCAGGAATCTTTTTCAGGAAGAACAGCTGTAATTTTGCATACCATTAGCCGAAAAGAATAGTACCCTATATTTTGATTGAGAAATTTGTACTTAAATATAGTACAAAAGGTAAGAATATCACTAATTATTAATTATTTAACAACTAATTACTTTGATGCAATTAGTGCATGCAGAGCAGGTAAAATACTTAAGAATATAGCTGTTCCTAAACAGCAGTATGCAACGCAGAATACAGTAGAGCCCACTTCTAAATCTTCCAATAACTTCATTAGGTTGGCAAATAACTTGCTGTCAGAGGTAATTAAAATGACAAGAGTTAAAAAAAAAAACAGCAACAAAAGCTCCAAAATGCTGCACTGTAACTCTTCTCCCAAAAGATAATGATGCTGCAATAATTTCCCTGACATGATAAGCAGCCATATAAGTAGCCAGAGCAGCATTTCAAAGATGACAGTAGCAGGTCTGGATTTTCAAAGTTTCCTGACAAATATTAACCCATTCTTCTCAAAGACATCCCTAACAAAGAGTATGGATAATTCATTCAAAAAACCCAATAATCCCAAAAGTAGCATATAAACCAAAATAGAAACACTAATGCACAAAAACTTTGCAGTAAGTACCAGTGAAATAAAGCTGCAAGAGGAAATGTAAGGATTCTCTTCAGAACTGAATCTAACTAAAAGCCACTATTTAACATGTTCAGTTAAACTAGCATAAACCTTAGTGAAATAGAAAAAAAACCCCGATTGTAAATAAACAAGAGGCCTACAGTGTTCACACACAGCGAAGAGGCAACTGACTGGAGGCTATTTACAAACAAAACCACCACCACCTCTCCCCAAAAACCCCAAAACCAAAAATCACACCACATGTTCACAGAAGCAAACAACCAAAAAAGCAGAGTAAAAATATTAAAGCGCAATACAACCTTAACAGGAACTTACTTTGTTAGCTGCCCTTTATTTTTGTTGTTGTCAACACCGTTGTATGTAACAGCTGCCAGTTTTCTGCTTCTGTAGTTCTCATAATGTACATTGTTAGTGACATCCTTCAGGTCCTGCATATGAGTTCTGTCAATAAGGGTAATTTATCAGATTAGTGCACTAATACAAAATACTATCTGAAAAATCAGCCCATGTTCATTTTGGAGATTGACTTAATTAAATTACATCCCTCCATTAATGTCCCATTCCACACAATGTTGTCATTCCAACAATCAAATTAGAGCTGTCAGGACAGATGTGAAAACTGTGTACTACTACTGTAGTAGGTGAGAAAAAGCATGTCAGGCAAACAACAAGCCAAAACTTCCTAGTTGCTATCTTTAAAGTTTACAAAAGCTAAATGTAAAGTTAAAGACTAATTCACAAGCATGAGCTTCCTTTCATGATTTTCCATTGTCAGCCTGGAGAAAATAAAAACTTAATAATCAAACTCAGAGTTGTTGCAGCAGATGTCACCTAGTGAACTGGTGTGAGCATAGGACTTGGCACCTAACACAGTGAAGCACAGGCAGTCTTGCTGTAGACAACTGCAGCACTGCAAATATTTTGAAAAATGCCTACAAGTAAGTACACATCACTACAACTAAGCACACATCAACACTAACAGACAACTCAGTTTCCTATAGTTTATCACAGTTTTCAAGAACAAGCAATCACGAATAAAGAGAACTATTACCAAAAAAAAATCCTTACCAACACTACTGCTTGCAAATATGACAATAAACAAGGTATCATAAAGTGTAAGATACTGTTTACAATTAAAAATATGGGGATTAAGATGAACTCAGTATCTCAAATCCTTTTTTCTCCAATATATGACTTCCCAAGCTCTCAGACACACCAGACAGTGTTAATGTTACCTGTAAGTTACTTACCTTATCAACATGTTCCTCAGAATTGTGAAGTCACAGTGTTCACCATTTTCAACTGCAAAAAAAAGTAAACTTTTGTTGAGATGCCAACCAAAATATGTGCCTTATAGAGGTAAGATGTCATTCATCTACATTCATTCCAACAATAGATTACTTCCAGCCTTTCCTTACTGAAAAAACGTGTTAACAGTATCTTACTAGCAGAGTTCCTATGCTCCCCTGAGCCACACTGACAAACTGTTCTCTGAGTCAGTACAGCAGAATAAGCTACCAAACAGAAACACAGTTTTGTCAGTTTAACTTTTTGATCCTTTGGAGGCCCTGCCAGCACAGTTGTCTAAGGATCAGACACTAACTGTAGACCCCAGTCTAGATGCAGCTATATCCAAAACCCTTTAAAAGACAGACTTAATGCAATCTATTTCCCCCTTCCCCACTAAATGAGTTGTAGAAGTCTTCATTTTAATTTTTATGTGGATTTAGTTCTTTATTAACTAAGGAAAGGAAGGTTGTGTATTTAATTTGATGCACCTACCTACACATCAAGAGAGAATGGGCAGCTGTCATTAGATGCCACCTATTCCACTGTGCCTATCACCCTAGTAATGTAGAAGAGGCTGATTCTGAGTGGCATTTCCTTGATAGATAATGAAATGACACTGGGGAAAAATGTGCATCCCCAGAACTCTCTGGTGTGCAGACAGGGAAGGCAACATAGAAAAGCGCACACAAAAGAAAGGCACAAGGCAGGTTTCCAACGTGTCCCTGAAGTAAAGACATACATTTTTGTGGGAAGGAAGGGAAAAAACAGGAAGAAGGAATTCAAATAGCCCAAGTAAGTTCAGTGAATCCCACAGAAAAGTGCAGAACATAGACTCTGTGTGTGTTTGTCTTGTATCTGCACTCCTGCATTATTTCATTCCATGGTTTTACAGACTGGTAAATTCCGCTCAGATAGTAAATGAAGTCATACTTCCAAAAAAGCATCATTTCTGAGTATTCTGTCCTTGGCTGACAGACTGAAAGCCACTTAAAGAGGTTGCTTTTAGTTAGGCTAGATCTTCCCCTCCCAAAGTTGTACAATCATGAACATGAAGCCTTTAACAGATTTGTTTAAAAATAAAGAAAAGCAGCACCATTTTGTACATCTCCAAATGCCAACGCAAGAGCCTTAAATAAAGCTTGATCCTCTCTGGGGCAGCTGGTTTTTACTTTCTGCCAAACCTCATTTCCTGCCAGACATGCACTTCAAAGTGTTACAGCATTTCTCTTTAAAGCATTGGTCCATACACTGCTTGTTGGTTGGGGGTTTTTTTGTCTGTTTTACACTGCATCCAATTTATAGTCCATTGCCCTTGGAAGGCAAAAATAATGAGGAAAAGAAAAATATTCTCTTTATCCAACACATGCACATCACAAGGAAAAAATTCAGTGATCATGGAGAAGCAGTTTAATAATGATTGTCTCACTGCAGGGCATGGTGCAAGTCTTGCCATTTGAAATATGTGAATGGCATTAAAGCACAAGAAATGGTTACCAGAAGAACATGCAATTATCTTCAAGTCTCTATAGCAATAGAAAGTAAGTTCTAAATAAATTAAAAAAAAAAAGGTATTCTATTCATTACCAGGGACCTTCCCCAGCAATTAAGACTCAGATGTTTTAGGAAAAAAACAAATTCTTCCAGAAACTTTAAACTGAACTTATGATAAAGGAGCTGGTCAAATTAATATTTATAATGTGTATCCTCTAGAAAGAAAAATCTAAGGAATACATATATTTTATATGAAAAAAATGAACATGAGAAAGCTAGAAAACAGTTGTAATTTAAGTCATATCATTACCTGCCGTAAGTCACTACAGGTTTTATAACTACTCACAGAGGCTTCAACAGGTATCTGCTTGCAAAGTTACGTATTGCTGAAACCTTTACTTTGTTCCAGTATTATCAGAATAACAAAATGGTATATTCAGTAAATTTCCAGATCAAAAAACATTCAAATTAAGCATTTCAAACATTTCAAATATAGACTAATGGCTAATAAATTTTAAATGGATTAAAAAAAAAAATCACAAGAAAGCCTTACCTTCTGCAACACCCCACGGGTACTGCCTTCCTCTAACTCTCTTGCCATTGACTTCAATGATCGTATTACTACCTACCACAGCAAGAGGTAAACGGTCCTACAAGATAAAGTATGACTTTTACTGCCAAAAGATACTGAAAGCATGTCCATGTGTAAACTTGACATAAGCTAGCTTGGGGCTACAACACTGCTGTGCAGCTAACCCCATGTGCAAGAATAGTGATGTTTACTGACCTCTGCCTAGTTTAATGACTTATATATACACACACACCCTTCTAAATTCCTTATACTGTTGTGTTCTGTAAATCCAGTTAAGAAACAGACATTAACGTTACTTAGTAAGCTAAGCAACAGGCAAACCATTTCCTATTTACTTAATCACACAGTTAATTATTTACCAATTCACATTCCCACTGGCTACAAGGACTGTTACTTTGGCTGGATCTTATATCCAGTTTTCAAAGGTTTGGCAAAGAACTACTTCAAGTTCTTGTTTTCAGTTGAACCGAGAATGCCTCCAGTGTATCAAGCAACAAAGGAGCCAAGAGCAGCTTCAAGTGGCTGAAAGGAACAGAGTACAAAGCTAAGTATTTCAGACTTTTGTCTTTGCTTTTATTCTGCTCTTCTCCTCTAGGTTTAGTCCCAGGACATCTTCCATTCGTGATATTTGTGTTTATCTATCCTAGGTGATTCCCACAGTAACCTAAAAACTTAAAAGCTCTTGCAGGCTGTTAAAGCTACTGAACAAACAGAAGCAAGGCTCAAGAAACATGTACAACATGGACTCCGACATAAAAGAACAAACCAAAAACATGAGTAAACTAAGAAGAAGCCTTTCAACAGCCTGACAGTCCTTTTGATTTTCTTTAGTCATTAATCTCCATTAAGGTTTCAGTATATCAATCAGCCAGACAACTATTAGCTGCAATGCACATACTCTAGGCCACTGCACACCTCTGTCTCAAAGACAACCCTGGCCTCCTTCAAAGCTCAGAACCAAAAAAAAGTGGTAGGTGGATAAAAGTCAAATAGTCATGAAATTAAAAAAGTGATCTTTTAGAGTTCATTAAACGAGCTCTCATTCTGAATTTTAGTCAAAGGACTTAGACAGAGGACTTAATAGTGTAATTCATTGCCCCTGCCAAGGAACAGTGACACTTAGGACAGTTTTGCATTTGATTTCTATCTCCTACACATACTGGTGGGCTCTTCATTAATGACAGAATGCTTTTCACACTCAACCCCCCTTGCCACTCCATAAGCAGTTTTTCAAAAGAAAATTAATTTACCTTTATCTTTTTAACAATTTTATTTTCTTCTTCATCATCTGTTTCTGGAAATTCATATATTTTAATTTTGTGTTCTTGGATTTCTTTCATTATCTAAAAAGAAAAGTATTATCTGTTTGAGAAATTCATACTTTATAGTTACTCAACATTTCTTGCTGCAATCCGATTCTCCCTCCTTATGTCTGATATGTAAGATCCTTGCATATTAAGATGACTAAGTTACATTACAAAACTTGCACATGTTTAACACCACCAGGTGACCCCAATGGGTTATTAGTATGACCATCTCTTCTTAAGCCAGGGGGAAGACAGGATCAGAGTCAGTGCCTCACAGCTAACAGAATATTATCCACCAATAAAAAGACAGCAAAAATTAATACCAGTTTTCTATGATGGGACAAACAACAGATTTACCCTAATGGAAATCCTACCTGAATGTGCAAAAACTAATACAACCCTACTTAAGTTCTCAGACTAGTCTCGCAGTTGAGTCCCTTCAAAATATAAAATATTTGAATAGATAACTGCAGGCATATTTCACCCCTTTAAGTTCCCACAATAGCTACTCCTGTCACTCCTTTCCTGTTTCTAACACACCTGAGCATCAGTTGCCTGAAGCACGATCACCCACCTATTTTAATAGAGCTTATGACTGATGGACTGACTCTAGCAGTTAGTTGTGTTGAAAAACGTTTGCAAGCATTAAAAAAAATTTAATAAAAACTGACAGCATCATCAAAAAAGTGACCATACTGTTTTGCTGCTTCATTTGTCTGAAGGGTATTTTTAAAAACAAGATGATTAGTTTTCCAGAATTTTAGAACGGAAAAACATTAGACCATTTAGTTGACAGCTGCACTGCAAAGCCCTGGGGAATATTTCTGGTTCATGAGTTTGCAGTCTTATAAGAACATAAGTATCCAATTCATGCAAGGACTTATTTTCAAAGTTTGATTTGGGAAAGTCTCCCCTATTTAACCTCAACTTATGATAAAGCTGCTTACATATTAAGAAATATTCTGTGTTCTATCATTTTTTCCTTTCATTTTGTCCTCTGATTTTTAATCTTAAATCAAGAGTTTTGCACACAACACCGCTTAATGACATCTTTTCAGAACCTGTGTTCTAAACTAGGACTGGACACAGTTCAATAAAACAAACTTCCTGTCTTGTCTTGTCCTGCTCTGGGTCCTCCTCATCCTCTTCATACAATACTAAAAAGCTTAAATCTACTTCTACTCTGATCATGTAGCTGAAAATAAAACATAAGCCACTTGCAGACACTGATGCCAAATACATTCTACAAATACAAAGACACTACATCAGTTGTATCAATGTTACAATTATCTCACCATCTTTAAAATGCATTACCACAGCCCAAGTCTGAGTATGTATACTGATTCTCATCTAATACCTGAGGTCTCTTTAATAAATACAGTGCATCAACATGAAAGTGAATACCACAACACAATCAATAATACTCTTATACTCTAAAATACATTTTTTTTTAACACACAACTTCTGTTAGGTACCTAACTCTTGAAAGCTCCTTTCCTTCCTTACTGATTTTTATCTCAGCAGTGAATTATTTCACTTGCCAAGAAACATACTGTACTTGAAACCTCTTGCCCTGAGGACAAAACCAAGATTATTTCACCAAGAATTATAATTAAATCTAGAGATATAAATTACTTGGCTTTGCTGTCTCAAGTCATTGCTTCAGGGTTTAAACTTTTCATGTAGGTTACATCTCACCATTTCCATAGGGATCAACTTAATAAATTATCCTATGTTGTAAATATTAATTTTTCAACTCACCTGTTTTTTAAACTGTTGGCATTCCTCAGGTGTAAGTGTGTCTGCTTTGGCAATAAGTGGAATGATATTCACTTTTTCATGCAGGCGCTTCATAAACTCTATATCCAAAGGCTTAAGTCTGAAAAACAGCATTAGAGCTTTGCAATTTTTTATTAATTAAACAAGAATGTACAAATGATGAGATTTGTCCTGACAACTATTCTTGAAACACTGATTTATGAGTGACTGATGACTAAGTGGAAGTCAAAAGGCTACCTGCAACTACTACAGGAAATCCCCTAAATTGTATCATACCAGAGGAATAAGTCATATGTTAATACTACTAGCAGTCACGAGACTTCTGCTAGCTGAAATTACACTCATTTAAGCAAGTGATAAGACCTCTCCTATGAAAGTAGTAAAGTTCGTGTCATTAGCCAGAAGATAATCCCATTTAAAGCCTGACTGATAAGAGTTTACAGCTGCAATTATGCTCTGAAAGTCATGTTTATTATGGTGTTTCCTCTTGAGAGTGGGCTGGGAGATTTATTTTTTTTTTAGACCTTAGATTGCTGAAGAAAATAACTTCTGTGGCCTGTGCACAAATAAAGTAGAAATATCTCATCTCTAAGTTGTTATGTAAAACAAAAAGACAATTATTAAGGTGGATGACAATAACATAAAAACTAAAACAACCATCATATGGGTGTTGAGCAGGTGCGTGACAGTATGTTCACCATCCACGTGAATCAAAGTGGTCAATATTTCCTGCTTGCTGAAGTAAAACCAGAGAGTTTTTGACACATTAATACTTCAAAATTATAGCAAGTTTAGTCAGGCTTAAAGGATTCACTTAAAGGATTTAACAAGATTATTTCTCATATAAAATAAATTAGTATTAGGAACACTAAAACCATATTCATTTGGTACTCAAATTTAGCTGCTTCTCCAAACCATATAAAAATGAATAAAGAAAATGTTGAAGAACACATACCTAACTTCATTTTAACAGTTTCTACCTGCCACTTAATTTCCCAAGTTCCCAACACGTTTCCATTAAACAGCCAATGCTAACGGCATGTCTAGATTATGAGTCCTTTTTTGGTTATCCATTCCCCTTCATATGCTTTCCCACTACTTTGTTCAGAAAAAAAAAACAATCACAGAATATTCTGAGCTGGAAAAAGTTACCTAGGGCAGCAACACCAGGTTGAAGGGCAGCTGCCAAAGCAGAATCTTTCAAAACAAAAATGCTCACCTCAAGGACTTGAGTTTACAGTGGAGACTGAGCAGTAAGGCTTTACATAGACTCCAGAATTGCAGGAAGATGGTGCAATCCATTATCACCCCAGTCACTTACTTGGAACGTTCCCCCTGCCCCTCCTCTCTCTTCTCCTGCTCCCACACAAACTAACTCATCAGTTCAGATGTTTATGGGGATACCAGCTAAAAGCAGTGGGATGCATTAAATGGAAGGACTTAATCTGGTAATTTTTTAAATTTCTGAATTATAACAAGAGGGCTTTTACAAGTGTATTAAGTCATAAGGGTGAGCAGAAGTAAGTTCACCTACAAATGTTTTAATTTGGTGTAAATATAGTCATGCTTTAAGAGTGAAGAGGACACTACTTCACAGGTTACATGCGCTGCTGTCCACACAGGAAACTGGAACAAAGACTGCATGACCACAAAAACCAGGTAGGAAGTGAGCTATGTCCTTTCAGAGAGGGGAATATCTTACAAGAGGAAATGAATGCTAACAGCAGCACCAATTTTCTCTATTACTTTTCTTACTTACATGACAATTCTAAGAATTTATTCCAGTAATTGAAAAACACTATGCAAACCTAGCACAACTTCACACTTTTCCCCCCTAAGAATAACATGAAATACCTGTGCAAGGAACATGCTTTTAGCTTTTAGCCTCACAAATTTAGTTACAAACCTTAGCTTACTGGAAACATTACCTTTCTTTTTCCTTAAGAATAATTTGTACCTCCCACTGATTTAGAAAACTCTAATGGACAAAGGCAGGTGCGGGGTTAAGAGAATTGTCTGCAGAATCTGAAAGTTAGCTCAAAAATGACTGTCTAGCACAAGAAAAGGATCATCATCCCTTTATTTAAATTACATTTAAAATTGATGTGCATGTTGAGCAAAACTGACATTACAAACGTGCACGTTGAACAACAACAAAACATTTAATAAAGGCAAGTCTAAATAAGAAAAACTCCTCCAATATTTCTTTCCAAATTCGGAAGTCTCTGTCCAGTTCAAAATTATTAGACCCATATCAATGCTAGCTACAGAAGCTAAGTGTAAAAGTTAGCAATTTTTACTGCTTGAGGAATATGCTTCAAAATTCCTTCATCATTCCCTTCAACAAGTTTTACTACTTTTGACCTATACAATAGAATAGGCTACTTATCCTCTCCTTCTAGTTTTGAAGGTATAACTTAAGAGTCTCTGATCAATTTAATCAGTTATAACGCCACGATAAAATGCTAGGCAACTAATTTCAGATATAGTCAATCTGTATCTAATACACCCTAGAAATGCAGTTCTCCCCCTCTACCACTAGATAGAAGTCTGATCAAGTTAAAAACTAAGCAGGGGTGCAAGATCACACAATAATTGAAAGAAATCAGAATGCCTATACTGGAATTGTCACTAGACAAAATATTACGTGCCAGGTGAATTAAAGTATGCTTACAAGGATCCATGAAATTTCCCATCTTCAATTTATCATTCAAATTCAAAGGGAGGCAGGAAGAACAGAAAGGAAAAATCCGGTTGCTTGAACTGTGAATCAGTTTCTCCTTCTAATGTGATCAAAAGACATACAGATAACAAACAGACCTGGCACTTGTGAACGTCTATGTATTTTTAGCTGTTAGAATTCTATTTTTCTTGCTGTGTAATTAATGTGCAATTGTGTTTTCTGGTGTTTGGCTTGCTAATGTTTGACAAGCCAAAGTAAGCTTATATTTGAAAATAAGCATGATTTGCAGGCTATTAAGAAAATCCTGTTTGGAACTTTACGTAACTAAGACTGACAAATTTGTATATTTATCTGAGGTAAGAGACAGAAAGAAAACATAAAATACAGTAATACAAACCCATGTCCTGAAGGAGCAATGAAGTATAAACAACACTGCACTCTATTGTCTGGCATCTGACGCCTGTTCACTCGAGATTCTGCATTCAGGTAGTCCTCAAACTTACTGTCAATGTAGTCGATAACTGGCTGCCAGCTGCAGAGGTTACATGAATAAAAACCTGTAAGTTACATTATTTATGTAAAAAAAAAAAATCTCTCTTGGCTAAGAAGTAGATGTTCACATTTCCCCATGGGTTGGCTTTTTGTTGTTACTGTTTTGATTTATTTTTTTTTTAAATTAGGATACTTCAACACTGCACTTTAAGAGACTAGTTCCTCAACACAAAACTGAGTTACAAAGCTCTGAAGATGTAAAGTGTGAGTTCACTGAAAAATCCCTTCAAACACAATCCCTTTCATTGTAATAGCATTAAACAGAATACTTAAGAACAGCAGCCAAAGGAATATGCTTCACTGATCACATCTTGTGATGACACAGAAGTCAGTTCTGCACACTGCATGTGTGGATAAAGAGCCAAATGCATCACCCAGTTTAAAGGGAAAAGCTGACAGTATTTCAGTCAAGTTATAAAGGTCCTTGGAATTACAGTAGTTAAAACTTTTCAGCTAACTGAAAGTTTAAAAGTGTTAATCTTTTAAATGAATGTTGAAGCCTGCATTTAAAAATATGTCACAACGTATTATATCTCACACATACACAAAATGCAATTCAGAATTATCGTGAGAGAACATACAAAGAATTTCTTACCAATTACTATTATCCACAGCATCTCCAAATCCTGGTGTGTCAACTATTGTGAGTAGTAACTGAACACCACCCTCTTTGATTAAAACTTTTGACTGTTCAACCTGTAAAATGAATAAGGTAAGATTAAATTTTTAGCAATTTAGTCACCTATCTGAAACACTGGGAAAAGCATTCAATGAATAAGAAGTCTGGTAAAGAATTGCTGACTCTTCTACTTCAAAGGCATACTGGCTCTGCGTTTTGCTTATAAAATCCCAATATTTTTATACTAATTATTCTTTAAAAGAAAAAGATCATTATTTAAATGAAGTCAGTGAACCCTTTTAAGTATGTAGGATATCTTAGTATCTTAATTTCTGATTAAACAGGAAAAACCTTAACTGGGCATTAAACATGAAGAAATTGCGAAGTTTAGTCACTTCTAAGAAAATGACATTTTCAAAACTGATCCTCCCACCAAGCACCTTAGACACATTTCTAGTCCTGTTAATGTATTTTTAAGAATACATTTATTCTTCAGCTAGCATAATGCTTGGGAATGGAACAATTTAAAGCGATGGTTTCCTGTTACAAACAGATTGATATTGGAAAGTAATACAATCTAGCTGCAATCTGCTGAACTAGACCTCACATGACCATAATGGATTGGTTCCTGTGAGCCCAAGTCACTGATGGAAACCTGGCTCAGAAGTCAACTGCATCAGCACAAGGCTGATGCAAGATCTGGGTGTGGGAATTCATGCCTCCAGTTGTGACCACCCATCTGCAGCACAGCTCAGTCACCTTGCAGTAAGCACGTCAAACAGATTAAGCATGTCATGACAGAAAAAATCTAGGCTAAACAACACATGGACTGCTACCTCCTACCTACTAATATCTCAGTAATTATTGATAATGCCAATGTCAGGTGTATCTGCCTGAGAAAGTGCTGTATCACTGTTGTAACAGCCAGTGATGCACAGTAGTAAGAAATTGCAAACTCATGTTAGCATGTTGGCTTCTTTCCAATTGCTCACACATTTAATCATTGTTTTTTCCTTGATACTAAAGTAATTTCTACTAAATCACTAGTGACACTGTTTTCTAGATGTGGATTCAAGAAATCAACTGTGAGCCATCTGTCTAGAGCCACACATGAGTTGGCACACAGTGACGCCGCCTTGGTGCTCATTGCTTAACTTTTTTTAAGTCTCCCAAACCTTAATGGGGAAGAGAAAAAAAAGTTCTATTTAACTGGATGAACACCTGCAAGAACGTTCACTAAGGAACTTTCAGAGAGAGTGGCAACTTGGATAATAAATCCTATCTGGATGGTCTCTTGACCAGTTCAAGACTTGAGAGAGATCCTATCAATGCTGCTTTAGCTCTTGCACATCCCTCATTGTCATATAAGTGAAACAGACTCACAGCCACACCTGCATATTATTGCAAACACTCTGCAATCGCTGCTTATGTGATGCAATGTAAATCCACAAGATAAAGTGACACCCTGCAGAAAGACAAACTAAATCCCTCTTGCCCAAGTAAAAAACACTGAGTCTAATTCAGACCAGACTATACACGAACACAGAAAACAGAACCTAACTGCAAAGAAGGCTTCATATTTAACCTCTAAGTATGCAGGATGCTATTTTTAACTATTCATCAGTAGGGATCCTACCCAAGTCAGATCAATCCCTTTCACTGTTAGTTCTCAAAAAACTGGCTCAGCTACACTATGGCTGCCTATAGCAACCAATCATCATGAGTTGGCTCCTCACATAACAAAAAGACAGGAAAAAAACCATCAGTAAGGCAGATTCATGAAACAAGTCCCCAAGACTGGGCTTCCAGAATGCTAGTCACAGAAGAATCCAGGTTGGGCTGGACTTCAAGGCCACCCAATTCAAGCTCCTACCTGAGCAGGCCTTATTGCAGGTTAGGAAGGTGAAAAAAAACCCCAACCAAACAAACATAAAAAACCCCCATGCACACAGCAGCCTAAGACACCACCAAGTTACTCTTTCACAACTCTTATCCTTCTAAAAGCATACAGTTCAAAGCCATGAGAACCTAGGAATACATGCAGTGCTTTAGAAACTTATGTTTCAATCGTGGTGAGTGTATTTCCCCCCTCCTCAAGAGTTCTATAGAGAAATTTTATTGTACACAATCAATGCCAGAACCCAAGACAGTAATCCCCAGCCACAGTCAACTCAGCCAAGAGTTTACTACTCACAAGCTTTAGCACACAGGAGATTAACTTCTGATTCCTTGCATTCTTTTTGCTATCTTGTATATAGTAACCACATAGCCCTCCTATCACCAAGCTCTCTGAAAGTATAAGAAATCCAAAACACTTGTAAAATACTAGAGATGATAATGTTAAGAGATGTATTCTTGCCAAGCACTACAAAGCATCAACTTTATTCTCCAGCCCAAAAATTCCCAGCAAGAACCATTAAATTATTATGTACTCGTGAAGGAATGCTTTTACAGAAGAAGCAATTAATAAAATATTATCTTGAACCTATGTTTATAAAAAAGTAAAACAAAGGTCAAGAGATCCTCAGAAATGCCACACCAAACATTTTCCCTGATTCTGTATGCTTGTAAAATATAAGTGTGGCTGAATTCGTGAAACCACCTTCTGAAATATGGTCTGCAGTAACTGAATCTCTGCAGGCAGTGCTAATACCTCACTGGGTGGTGAGGATTTACATTTTTTCTTACTTTTCATAAGTTCACATAGGTTTCTTGCTATCAGAGTAGGGTTTTAAAAAAACTATAGAACAAGAAGCATGAGCTGATCAAATGAAATGTCCTGTGCTTGTGCTGTGGACAATTAGACATACACTTTAAATGCTAAGTTCTGCTGGTAGGAGACAGTAGATGAAGAACCTGCCATAAAGCCTCTGCAAAGTTGCATTTTTTTAACCCAAATGAATGTGCCCATATATGGTCAAAGGCACAGAAAGCAGCAACATCTGGAAAAGATCCAAAAAATCACTGTAAACTAGTGTAATTCACAGTTAAAGTATCCAACTGCATCCTATCATCTGATTTACAAGTATTCCCAAGAGATTCATGGAAAACATTAGTTCAAGTCTTGGAATTTAAAACTTTTTAAGAAAAGTCTCCTCCAAACAGCCATTTTCCCATGCACTCTAGTCAAGTGGGTCACACGGGTCTCCTTGGCAGTTACTACACAGCATTCACGACCTGATGTTTGTTACAGCTCAACTGCTTTTTAGCATACTCCACTTAATACAGTCAAACAATGATCGGAGAAAACATATTTCATACCCCTTCATTTCTGAGTAAGTTTTTCTTTGAATTCATTTGACTTCAAATTACTTACTTTTAATTGTTTTTCTGTGTTTTCCATGAAATCAATACGAAGGACCTGCCTCAGAAAACAACTTCAAACTGCAATTGGCTTTCCAGCCCAAACCACAGCTCATATTTATTAAGGAGAGAGCCTCATACAATTCCTGCTCAATAAGTTATTCCCACCATATAAGAGTAGGTGATTATTGCAATGAAGGTTTGAGGATGCTCTGTTGGCCTGTCTCATCTATACTCTACAAAATCCTTTCAATCCTCAACTTAAAAAGGTTTTCACTGGCAAAGAGTTCAAATCCAATGGATCCAAACAGCAGCTCCAACTGTTTATTCTTTGATTTGACTGGAAACACCTCCATATCATACACATCGTTAGTAGCACACACAATTTTCAAGGCTGTAGGGGAAAACAATTTTATCCCCACTTAAACATTGACCCTGAAATAAGACAGCTTCAGTTTCCTTCTTAAAATGCTACACTTAATGATTTTTCATTCATCCTAAAGAACTGAAAGCACCATAATGTTGTACTGCAAGTATATTTAAAAAATACCTAATAGATAAAGTAACCAGTAGTTTCTAAAGGGGAAGATGGTCTTTAAGTGTACTTCATCCCAATCATATTATTTTCTAAGTTATATTAGACCCCAATTCACTACTGAAAATAGTTTTGGCTAGCTCTCGGCCACCCTCAAGCTTTAGCCCACACAGTGGAAGTATGGAAAAAATGCAATGGCTTTTCAACCTGGTCTCTGTTCAAGTCCTTTTCTTTATCCCTCTCCAGTGCCAAAAAAAAAAAAAAAAAAATCATTAAGTGAAGCTTCCTGAAAAGGATGGGGTTTTTATTCAACCAGTAAATTAATAAACCCCCCTCTGAAGGTCAGAATGAACAGATCATCTAACATAAAATGCCACCTAATATAAGAAAGTACTTAACTCAAATTCCAGAAACTCCAGACAGAATTTTTTTTTTTTTTACATTGATGCACCTTTAACTAGGTGAGTTACCTTTGAAAGATGTCCTGGTTGCTTTTTTTTTAGCTTCTACTAAATCAGTGTGCAATCACCAGTAATGAAATCTGACTACATTTCTCTTTCAACAAAAAGTCACCCTTCTACTTAGTTTTCCAACAGTCACTGATTGTTTCAGTACTTAGCATATTATACCAGAGCTTAACTATTTGCAAACCTCTTCCATCCCACTTAATATCGCTTTGAACCAAGTACATAAATTCAACCTTGCTAGTTCAAATAATGGTCTGATGTCCCTGCTAATAAGCTTTTAAGTCCATTTTGTCGCAGTACTATGGTTATACATTAAACTGATAAAATAGCCTAACAGACATTACTAAAGCTTAGAAAGTATTAATACATTGTTAATAGAACTCAGAATGTTCAAAAGCTTTCCTCCAAATGAAAAAAATTATATTCTGCAATGAATGCATTTTGCAACAGTATTCAAGCTTTGATGTTGAGCTAACTGACAAGCAATACCATTTAAACTTCCTAATATGAGTATAACTAACTTTTTCCTGGTAGTGTGGTAATTATTCTGTGTTCTGAGATTGGATTAAAAAAAGTCTTACCCAAGACTCCAGGCAAAAAAAATCCCAGAGGTCCCACAAAACAGTAAGTTCAGTGGATCACAGCATTGCAGCACAGTTATTTGATTCTACTCAATTAAAAAGCACTCTATTTTACAACATCTGTTTAGTGCCTTGCCTACCCTCCTAACCCAACACAGGGCTTAATCACTTTATGACAACTCTGTCATTGCCCAGTAACTTCAGCTACAGCTGACGTGGTCTAAGACCATAATTTTGCAGCTGGAAGAACTCTGTTGAACAACAGCAGCAATGGTGAGCACCCCCAGTCCTCATCTCTACAAAGTTAGATTGTCACAAGCTATCTTCACCAAAATCTTAAACAAGGGCACATCAAGAGATATAAGCAAAGCTCACACATCCTTATTCAGCTGCTCAGCTGTGGAGGCAAAAAATACACCACTGAAATGCAATGATTTCCTAAACTACCCATAAGATTATTATTTCTTAGTATGAGATAATTGCTATTTTTAATAACCTTTTTATAATACAAAGAGCATGCTCCTTTTCTTGAGAGAAAATATAATTGATCAGTAACAAGTTATCACACAAAATGAACGGATCAACTTCAGTTTTCCAGTCTTTGACTAAATATTTCAGTTGCATCACTCACTCCCAGGAACATCTTTGCCTATCTAAGTCTTGTCCTTAAGGTCAGACGGGTTCCCCTTCCCCCAGTTCTGATATGTTCTGATATGTTTTAGAATAACAACTTTTAACAGGCATATGAGGTACCACAAAGGATACGGTCTGAAGAAGGCTCATGGATACTTGGTCCATGAGGTCCTTGCACTTCAGTCAAATCCTTTAATACACACAGTCTCTAAAAGCCTGCCTTAAACAGTCAGGGGTTTTAATGCACATCTATCTATTTCTACAGATTTACTCAATATGTTAATTGATAATAAACACTACATTTTCAAACAGGACTGCACACATGTGTTTTCTAATGTACAGGCAGCACACAAAGCCCTGCAGGACTCCTGCATTTCAACAGCCCACAAGTTTGAGAACCTGGAAGTTTCCTTGCTAAGATGCACTGAGAGACACATTGAATATTTCTTAGTGGTTCACATCATATGTGGATGTATTTTGAAATATAGGTGCTTATGTAACAACTGTATCTCCTTACACTACTAGATTGAAAATCACATTGTTCAAGCTGTATCTTTCCCCCCCGCCCAAGACATACCTGTACAGTCTTTTTAATTCTGTGGGAAGGACCTGGATACTCTGGGGAATACAGTTCTGTTAAGAATAATGAGTTGATTAATGTTGATTTTCCCAGTCCAGATTCACCTAGAAGAAAACAGAACAGTTTCAGTAAAACCAGGAGTATCATCACATTAAGTATAAACATTTAGATCTACATTCCCAACACTCTCAAAACATAGTACCTGAAAACATGCACTGCACTCTAAGGCTTTGAGAATCTTTTCCAATTTCATCTTTTCCAATTTCAAGGAAAACCCTTCAAATCCAACTGTCACATTCTATAGACATTAATTTTTCTGATCACATTAAGTACTGAATGCACTTAGCACTATGCTCCCACTACAACACAGAGAGATGATATTACATTAAATTTTGTAAACAAGATGATATGGCTTCTTACCATAATGCCAAAGCAGATTAAGTTATCTCCTTTATTTCAAATATTATTTGACAGTGTTATTGTCAGGGAGGGGAAAAAAGAAAGGGGAACGGTTAGGAGGTGGGGGGAGGGAGAAAGACTGAGATTAGTTTGGTCTAACTACTAAACCCACAAGAGATAAAATGAAATTTCAAACTATGTGGTTTGCCTGGGATTTTGAGTTTTGTTGGGCACGGAAGGGAGAGCGAATTTTGGTTTTTTTCACAATTTGTTCATGAGCAACAATAAGTCACAGGCTTGCTAAAGAATCTAGAGACACTACTGTCATGAAAATCCAAGCAAATACAGTTACAATTCCCACAGCAAAGATTATCCTCCATTTACAGCTCCACAGAGACAAGGTCAGATCAACTACTTACTACAGTATTTTAAAAGACAAGTCTTTTGCTTAGTTTTTTACTGTAAAGAAACTACTTCAACACAACAATTCACACTGGTACAAGAACTAAGGAAAAAAAAGGTATAAAAACATTATGCTTTCTTTCTTTTTAAGTTTCATATGCAGTCTGTCAGTACATTGACCTAAAGAGAAACTGTCAAACAGAACTTTGCTTTTAAACTAACGAATTTGGAGGCTAAGTCCATACTTTCACTGAGGGAGGAGAATGGGCTGCACTGCCTCCACACTTGAAAAAAAGAAATCTAACACACTAATCGCTCCATCCCCAACAAATATTGTGCTGATTCAGAGACTAAGAAAGCTTCAAAACTTGTCTTGAGGTAAATGCCCTGGGTTATGGCTAGAGAGTTACAAAACAGAAACCATTTACGAACCTCAGCAGAGAAGCCCCTGTCTCCACTGTAATAGCTGTCTCCAGTTCATACAGCAACTAGCTTATACACATCAAGCCATCTCGATTACAGCAGTGTGGCACAAAGTCTGTGCAGCACCGAACAGAGCAATCTGATTAACTATACTGTAAACGGATTAGCAGCTGATGAAACACTGCAACCAGAGCTCCTGCCGGCTGTCTACGCTATTAGCAGTGCTTGTTCTTCAAACCCCACCCTCTTGGACAGATGAACTAACCCATGCTGAGAGCAGGGGCTGGCCACAGCCAGGAAGATGGGCTGTAGCAGCCAAGGAAAAAGGAGATACTCCTGTTATGGTCTCAAATTAGCAATGCAGGGAACACTAACCCCAATAGGACAGCTTCATGTAAGCCAGAAGGGACATGCCTGCCGACAAGCATTTCACCACTACCCTATATATTTTGCCCTTTTCTGTGGTCAGATGCACACTCATGAATTATGCAGTAAACCCAGTGTCTCAAAGGGTCTGGTTGTAAAGGACACACCTTTTCTACTCTGCAAGACCTTTAAGGTCACGGTCAGCTGCATCCAAGAGGCTTCCCTAAGTTTGCAACAGAAAGAAGCTTCTGAAAAGCACAACTTTATAATCTTAGAGGTGCAGCCATTTTGAAGCTTAACTTTCTCCATATCACAACCTATGACGTACATATCATTCCAGTTAAACTGAAGCGTTTTATTCACCCCACTTAAGGCCTCAAGAAGGTGGTTCTGACTTCACAAGGTACAATTCATATCCTTTCAGTGAACTTTGCTTTTTAAATTGACCATAATCTTGCAAAAGGCTGTCTACTACAATATTGAAGAAAGATTTGTTCATCAGATTCTACTTCAATATACAAAAATAATTGTCCCTTCTCCCTTCTATTAGGGTTATTGCTGATCTTAACATGCTAAAGAATTTAAAGTGGGAAAACGTTGAGAACTACTTCTCCTGAAAATCAGTGCTTGTCAAGTTGCTATTGAAATTCAACATACGGAAATAAGATTTTCAGCTTTGAAAGAATGTGATGGAAAATCAGCAGCTTGCCCTAGTTGGCTCCTGCAGCTGTGGTACTCCATACTAAGCAGTCCCTGAACTGCTGAACATTACACCCCAAGAGATTCGGGGTTTGTTCCCCTACTCACCCTCCACTACCCTGAGGGTTGCAAGGATGTGAAGACACTTTTGAGCTGAAATTAGTGAAAAGACAAGTACGCTATGAATATGTCTGCACCACTTTGTTCCCAAGGGTGCCCAGTCTCCTAGACACTTCTGCCTATGCTAACTTTAATCAGCCGATGCAGATTATAACACTTTAAACTGCTTAACTGCTACGAGTAATTGAGGCATTAGATGTAAGAGTTTTCATCAATACACCAACCCTACATGCAGTTGTGCCTTAGAACATGTAAGGGTCAACACCTAAGATGGTAATAAAAGGTTATAAAATTAAATTAAACAACTGCACTGAAATTGTAGGTAAAAAGCAGAACTGGAACATTCAGTATTATTACTATGGTGAGTAATGCTGCTTCCACTGTAATAAAACAGGAATTTCTCTGCTGACTACAGTGAAAGCAAAATTAAAGAAACCAAGTGTATCAATTCTAGCAGTGAACAATTCTAGTTGCCTTTTTGGGCATATTAAAATATTCTGAACTTTGCTAGAAATATGGTAAGAAGGAGAAAAAAAAAATCACACCCAAAACAAATCAAAACAAATGATCACCAACCCCCCCCCCCAATTCCCAACCAAACAAACACAAACATGAAAAAAAAATCCCCAAACAAAAAAAACCCACCCCCCAATTCCCAACCAACCAAACACAAACATGAAAAAAAAATCCCCAAACAAACCAAAAACACAACCCTCTGTCCTCCCCACATACAACCTTGCTCAACCCAAATTCCCCTGAAAGGATTCCCTTCTGGAAAGGCTGAGAAATCACCTTCCAGAGATGCAACAGGCTGTGAATATGATTAACAAAACCAGAAGGGAGAAGGGAAAACAAGTGAAATTTAATTTGCCTTAACACAAACAAAAAAATACATCCCAAATGAAATGCATCTCCCCACTTTCAGTAAACATTTCTGATGAGATTTTGCCCTTTGACCATTGCATGAACTGGCAAAAAGATGCAATATAATAGAACCTCTTCAGCAGTAATAACTTCTAATCACTCAATGCATCATGTTGCACTTAGATCTAGCTGCCTAATTTAGAGTGAATGATTTTTAGAAATGTCCTATGCTGTGTTTTAAAAAGAAAAAAAAAGACAAACTTTTATTTTGCAGGGTAATCCTGAATCCAAAAGGTTAATTTTTTTTAGTATCCAGGTACTGCTTTTACCTTGCCCTTGATCTCCCACTTAATGCTTCACATAGGCTTCAAGTTCATCTGAATAAATAGTGTTCTTTTGCTTCATTATTTTGTGTCTCATGTTTATCAGCAACTTAGTGTTTCAGAATGTTAACATTTTATCAAGTTGTTTTTATAGTCACATTCAAATACATGGAGCTGGCCACTCTTATTGGTAGAAATGAGCACGCACATTTACGAACATACTTCTGTCAGTCTTGTGAAGGAAAATTTTTGGTCAGCCCTTACAGGACTAGCAAAAGTTCCAACCCTTCTCAAATCCATGGCTGTACAAATTCTGGAACTTTGCTTATACACTTAGGTTAACAATTACCTGTTGAGCATTAGCATCTTTATACAGATGGCCCACAGCACATCATTTAAAATTAACCCTGGATAGCAAGATTTCTTCTTCTGTGAACAAAACTCTTTTTTCCTACACAAATGAGACAAGCTTGCAACAGGAAAAGGGAGATCAAGGAAGAAAAAAAAGTAACACCAACACATTCAGTTTTCTCTTTTATGTCTCAAGCATACCTATCTCAAACATATTTCTGGGGATCAAAAGAAACCACTGGCAACCACTAAAATGGTTTGCAAACCATGGTAATAGTCTCCAGAATAATACTAAGGCAAGTACATATGGGGAATTAACAATTAAAAAATTGGAACAATGACATACAATCCATGTGAATGGAGGACAGCAGTGCTCAGGCAAAAAAAATAAATAACTAGCTCAGGTTCTTCTCAACTGAGCTACATAAATCTTTCACCTTCATTTTTAAATCACTCCCTGTAAATGAACCAGAAATCCTTATCTGTGATAACCAGTTAGAAAACCTACTCACAGCTAACTTGGTTTAGTTTTTTCCAGTTCAACTTCTAATGACTTTAGAAGAAATTCGGACTGCCAGCATCTCCTCTGCATGATAAGAGAACTGAACTGTGATCCTTAATCTTAATGATGCTTTTTTCACTGTTCATTGCTGTGGCACATAGAGAATGTAGCATATTTCAACCTCCTCCAACTGTTCATTTTCTGCCATTCATACTCAAATGTTTCCAATATAAGTGGACAGGAAGTCCAGTCCAACCCAGCTTACAGCTTTATATATAACTTCTGTTGCTGCTATTTCCTGATTCATATATTACCTTTCTTGATAATGCATGACACTACGTCTTCTAGCTACCACATCATTCTGGAAATCCAGAATCAGTTGTCTTCTATATTTTTAGGATCTTGTTTTCTAAAATCCAAGCCCTGAAGCATGACTTACATTCTTAGATTTATGACTCCATGTGAGAGTTCATCAAACATATCAAATGATCAAGGTGACTAACCAGTATTGAACATTCGTCAGTGTGCTCTCTGCATGTTTCACTTCCTACTTCTTCACTATAAGTTACTCTTGAAGAAATCACCAGAAGTTTTTCTATTCTTCACCAACAATTACTTGTCTCTCTACCAGGGAAAGAGTATTTCACGCTTATGCCCTGTGAGACAACTGCACCACTGGGAACACGACCACTTGTGTTATCTGTACGTAGGAATTTCAAGATGCTTTCCCGAGCTCCACGTAGGAGTACAAGACTGCCAAAGAACCACTCATCTGCACAGAAAAGACTTCTGGTGATCATAGAAACCAAGACTTCAGTTAAATGGCTCAAAGTGGTATGCTCCGTGTATTGTCACCAAGAAAATGAACCAGACTTTGTATCTATTAACTGGAAACTGTAGGAACTGCAGATTCAGAAGATGCTAACTCTGATGAGAGAAGGTAACTCATCCTAGTGGGACTTGCAGCTTATTAGAGACACAGGTTTTCTACAAATTGCACAATTTTTTTGAAAGCTTCCACTGCATTCTAAGTAGTAATCTGTATTTAGAGTTCCTTGGTACAGTCAAACATAAGCTGCAGTTGCTTCGCTTCTTGTTCAGAATGACGACATCCAACAATATGTTTCTTCTGTGATGAAGTGCATTTGATGGTGCATTTGATAGCCCTAAAGAGTTATTACAAAGGGATCAAATTCAACTGAAAAATGCTGTACTTCCCCACAACCTACATATAGAGAATGTTTACATCAAAGCATATTTTATTTTTAGCTAGAGAGTCAGGGTTTTTATTGAATTTTTCTATTTTATAAATTCTAATTATTGTGACAGTTGCTGCTTAAAATATAATTCCATGAGTTTGATGCTGATGACGCAAAGAGGGGTGAAAAGCTTGTCAGAAGACATAAAAAATAATGCATTTCAGCTTCTTTCATCCTTGTACAACTCACAGCTTATGTGCATGACAGCACCTGCAGCTTTATGCAAATGTACAATGGCTTTGATGGTACTGCAACACACATTTTTTGCTTTTATACAGAAGGGAAGCTACATAAATAATCAAAGAGCCTGAACTACACTGAATGGTATGAAGGAACCATCCTCTTGCCGAGGGGGAATGATTCTCTGCCATGTCATTATAGACAACCACAAAAACAGAGACTATAAGATGTTTTTAATTTTATGTCTGATTTTAGAAGCTTTCGTAAAGGCTAGTTCCTGTCTTCAGTGCTTTACTAAAAACAAGCCAACATTTCAATAAACATGCAAGAACATCCAAATGAAACCCATCAGGAGGAGGTAGGAGCAGGACCATGCTGCTCCCACATATCTAATCTTCCATGTAGGATGGTGTCATATGAAATCTTGCAAAAAGATCAACTTTCTATTTTCTAGACATCTATAAAGGGAAGAAAGCCAAAGCTCCACCATTTCACAACTTGAATCTAAAGCATAAATTATGGAAGCAACATATGTTAGAGCCACAAAGCTGCTCCTAGCAGAACAGAGTAACAGGGAAGTCTAGCAGCAATAAATTCACTTCTGCCTATCAGCAACTGCATCAACAAAATTTCAGCATTCAGGATACAGTAAGGCAATCAATTTTCTTACAGTGAAATTTAAAGTGCAATAACTGAGGACAGACTCTTGGCATATCATTCTTGTCATCGATGACATTTAAATAGTTCAGAAAAGCCATTAGCAAGGAGGGGAAGTATTCAGAAGAATACTGCAACAGATCCTGCATAACATTTTCCAAGTACTTTTGTTTCTCCTCAAAGCAGAAGCAGGTCTAGCTTTCTACAACTGACAGATCAAAATAGCCATGAAACAATGACTTAACTTCACAGGTGAAATTTTGGCTACTGACAAGAGAAATGGTTCCCTACACCCAATCCAACTCTTGCACTAGAATTCATAATGCAGCACTGTGAGACACAAAGTGATCCAGCAATTTAGAGCTCTAGGGGCTTCAGAATGGGAAAATGAGGGAAAGACACCACCAGAGATGAGGAAAGTCAAATACTCTCCCTTCTTTTTGCAAAGCAGTGCAAGTGTAAAAACCTGCATTTAAAGCTAGACCTCCTGTCTGTCACAAAAGAATCACCAATAATTCATAAGTCAAAGAATTTGTGGCACTTACGACAAAAGTCACAATTTCCCTAATTGCATATACAGGCTTTGCTCTTGATAAACAGCATGTCTGCAAAGTAGCCACTTAAAATAGGACATGTTACCTAACTTAAATGAGGCAAATAAAGCAATTTTTCAGCATTTTAGAAATAAAGTTTTCTTCCAGTAAAACCAAGGAACCAAGCCCACTTTGTTTTTAGTTGTTAAACATTGCTACAGATGAAAAAAACATCCCATGGCATTGGTCCACTCACATCTAGTACCAAAACCAGCTGAAATGCAACAAGCTGGGCTTCAGCATCCAAGCTTGCATGGAATTACAAGCCCACAATTAGCAGCTGCGGTCCAGGCTTGCCAAAGCTTACCTTGCTTTGTTTTCTATGTTAGGTGAAATAAAACTCCTGTGTCTGATTAAGCTGTAGCCATACTGCAATGCAGTTTCAGAGACATTACAAATAACAAGAAGTTGTCAAAACTGACCTACATGGAAAATCTGAATGCACAAGCTCTCTGTGAAATAACTGGGTTAAAGAATTCAACTGGAAGTGACAGAAGCTACAGAGCTCCAGGACAACAGATCTTCTATGGTTAAACCTCGTAACCAGGATATACCTCGAATTTTCACAGGCTTTGACAAAGCCAAAACAGAGAGCCTTCACAAGAGAAGAAAAAAACCCACATTGCTTCAAAAATCAAAGCAAGAGGAACAAAAAACTGTTGTGAAAAATGCTAAAGAAGGACACGCTGCTTAAGGCCAAGAAAGCAAACATCTGAGACCAACACTTGGAAGAATTATGCATCTAGGGAAAGCTGCAGAGCTGGACTTACTCTCTGGAGGCAAATACAGGGATAAATATAATTGATTAAATTCCCTGATTATATGAATTCTTAAGAAAAAAATAAGAGAAAGATGACAGGAAAACAAATTTTTTTATCTCTACATTACTGTTGACAACCAATAGTACAGCATTTCCAGTACATAATTTCTAACATTTGCTGACTAAAGAATGAAAGGTGTATTAATGAGCAGATCACAGATTAGTCACAGTAGGAGCTTTCACTACTTAGACAGAAACAAAACCCACACAGGGTTCTGAGATGCAAATGAGAAAATAAGAAAGAGTGACTGGGTTTACTTAAAGACTAAAATACTTGGTACAGATACAGGGTCAACATCTCTGAGACTGTATAGCTTGCATTTTACTTAAGAACAAGAAGTACTACACATCAACTTGAGCAAAAGGAGAGAAAGGTGAAGTACTTTAGGCAGCATGTTACTCAAAACCCCACTCAACCGATACATCTGAGGCATGAATATTACAACAAATTCCAAAAGCACAAAAAATAAAATTTTTATTTACATGGAACCTAATGACTCTCTACAGAAGAATACAAAGAGCACTTAGATATGATTTAATCAACACTGCATCAGCTCTTTCCTTGAAAACTAACACAGAAACAGAATAAAAACTACTGGAAATAACTGCTGAGTGCTCTTACAATATCCCAGGTGAGACATCCTGCTATTAAGCAAATCCACAAAAATTTGTCAGAGGACTGAACTTAAAGGATTTCTAGTGCTAGTCAAAATTTCTTTCAATACCTTATACCTTGCCTCTTGATGCCTTCTCTCCTTAATGTCCTTGGAAACACTTTCTCTTGCAGGGAGCACAAAGCAAACTATGTTATGACAGAACTCTTAACCGGCACAAGTGGCAAGAGAAAGATACAGATAAACTAGACAGAATTCTGCAACCCTACCTCAGTGATATGATTTTTGGGGTAATAAGGAATGAAAAGTTAGGGCAATGTTATTTGCAAGTTAGGATAATTCCGCTTCTTAATATTTGGTCTAGTGTTAGCCAAAAAGGAGGAAGAGCATTGCAGGGATGTGCTCTCCCGGATACACCGCTGCCAATTTTAAGCAACCTTGGCAAGATACACAAATCTGATTCCTCAGTTACTTGGGGGTGGTTACATGGTTTTGTTTCCATAAGACAGCTTCCACTGGAGTCATAAAAATGGGTATTTTCTCTCTAAAAAAGGCCCAGGTAGGTTGGAATAAGCTCATGTCAAGTCTACACCCTTTATAATATGGTAAGAACTGTTTTATTTAAATGCCAAGCCACTGCTTCCAAAACACAGCCACCACTATTCAGTTTTCTAGTAATTACTTAGAAGAAAACTGAGCTGCTTTTGTAGCCAACAACAGAAGCAGACATTCACAAAGCTGAAAGGAAGTGGACAGGTCTGAAGATAAGGTGATATCCTAAGACCTGTTTAGCGTGCTTGCTATGTTTTGCAGCAGATGAGCCTGAAGGACAGACACGGGAGGTGGACCAGGACTCCTTCTGGAATTCCTGCCAGCTAGAGAGGACAGAGCACAGAGCTAAGAATGCAGAATCTGGTAAGTCATAGGCTTGTCCTTTACCAAAGGTGAGGATGATATGCATTGTGAGTTCAGTTAAAAGAAATATAAAACATAATTCTTAGAATATTTTTGCACATAAATTCTTAAATCATTCAGTCAAATGCAATTAAAAAAAAAAAAAGACAACAAACAAACCCCCAAACAAACGAATGACAAAAAAACCCCACACCACCAAAAACCCTGACTTGATAAACAAGTGAAAATCTGACATGCTCTTTTTTGTCTCAATGCCTGCTGAGTTGCAGCTTTTGGTTTCTGCTCTTCCTGGCACTGAGGTAGCAGAGAAAAGTGGTGAATAAATACTTGTCAACAGTCAGCTTCCTCTAAATAAGCAACTTCAAATAAATTCCACGCTTTTTCAGCAGTATGTCTCCAAGACGTAAAACAGAGAAATCTTGCAATTCTCCTCCACTGCAGTGTAATGGTGTCTCTTTAAATTAGCCTTTCTCATACAAAATATCACAAAATCTCACCTCATCTTCTATTTCAATATTTATGCTACTCTAAGGCTGAGTTTCACTGCGGACTTCAAAGTTTCTTGCTTTTATAGTTCTAGAAGCACATGAAACAGTCTAATTTCTACATTCCCCAAGTTAGAATACGAGGATACTACTTTTGCAGTACCATGGTTTTTCATTTTATCTGAACTTCAAAATCTGAATTGAAGAACTCTAATGTTGCTCTCCCACAGCAAAAATCTTCCCACTCCTTATGTGTCATCTTTAAAAATTCACTGGAGCAACTACCATACTCCTATTCAAGTTTGTTGTTCAAAGTGATATATTATATACATGTTCCTCCTGAAATAGTAATTCTACTAATTGGACTATAAAGAAAAATTAAGGTTCGGTAATGCATGGAAGGCCAAGTAAGACACATCTGATTAACGTGTACTTAGTTATTCACAGTTTAGCATATGTGAAAACTCCCCATTTGACAAAAACTTTGGGAGTCATTTGAAAATGCATACAAATAAGATTTCCATACCTCAGGAATGTTTCATTTGGAAACACACATCCTGCTTTGGAAACACACAACTAATTTAAAGCCAAGACTGTGCTAAAGGATGTATCATTTACAAACATTTAAGTTGCACTTTTAAAACAAGGAACAAATACTTGCCTTCATCCTACACCACACTGGGCAGCAGCTGCAACAACCAGTGCTTAAAAAAGAGTGTCAACTCAAAAGCACATTGCCAAAGAGTTATGTATATGCATTAACATCACCTGATCTCATGCATGACTTCAGCTGATTAGTGCTGTGTGTTGTGCTCTTCCCCTGAGCTCTCAAAAATTTCAGATACATACAGAATTCACAAAATACAATATTTAAACATATATTTAGGAATATGTTTTAATTGTTTCCTATAAGACTGACTTGTGCATAGCCTCATTAAGTATTTTTAGTAGGAAGGCATCCAACTACAGTAGTCAAAATTCTTCAAGGAGAAGTATCTCAGACATAAACAGAGATCCTTTATTACAACCACAACATTATATAGTTAGTCAAGACCAAACATTAGTCCAATGCAACCAAGGCTCATTTCGACAACTTTCTGAAACAAATGCCTCACAACTGCTATATCCACCAGTACTGCTACTGAAAACAAAATTAAATCCCAGCCTACAAACCACCCCTTCCTTTGCAATGACACAAGATTTTCCTTTTGCTATGCTGCAAATGGACATAAGACTAACCTTCCTTGCAGCTCCCAGAAAACACTCCAGCTGGATTTGCACACTAATCCAATTTGGACCAAGAGCTATTATTCTTTCAGCAGCAGCAGCACAGACTTATACCAGGTTAAAATCTGAACTTCAGCCTGGAGGAACAGCTGCTACTGTTGGATCACAGTTTTTCCTAATTAAATCAGAAGGACACTTTATGAATGCCACTGAGGACATTTTGCTTTTTCAAGTACTTAAAAACCGTGAAGAGTCATTTCCGTCCTCTTATGTCATGTACACCCCCTACATCAACCAAATTTTCCCATCCAAGCATCTTTAAAAATGGTTGTCCACTATATTAATAAACAGCGTGAAAAGAGAATTCTAGCATCTGTAAAAAACACAAAAGATTCAGGGGGGAAAAAAAAAAGAAAAAGCTCTACAGAAAAACTAGTCAAAAAGGCTGACCACACATGGAATGCAGAGTTTAATTTTTTCCACTTTCACTTTGTTCTGCTTTTCATTAAACAAGAAAACCTTTAAAGTTTTTGGTTGGGTTTTTGTTGTTGTTGTTTCAGGTTTTTTTGTTTGTTTGGGGGTCTTTTGGGGTTTTTTTGTTTGCTTGGGGTTTGGTTTTGGTTTTGGGGTTTTTTGCAACAAAAAGTACTCATTTTCCTAAAAGTCACCATAACCTGCTCTGAGAAAAGCAGCCGAGAGGCACATGATACTGAAAAGAAAATACACACTCAAGTTTTACAGTTTTTGAAGATGTGCAATTATTGAAAATCTAGAAGAAAATGAGAGAAACTCCAACCTTGAAATAAACAAGTCTAACAGCTAACCCAATGCCACAATAAGAAAATTATTTTCTGCACAGTGTTTTATCCATTAACATCTGTGATGCTAATCATCCTTGCCATGTTCTGATGAGAAGCCTCTCAAAGGAACCAGTCATCTTGGAGACTGCAGCTCTGGCTGTTTTCCAGTGGTAACTTTATGCTGGTCACATTACAGATCTACCAACACTAAAATGATCTAAGGAGACCTAGAAAAAGACAGTTTGCCACATCAGATTGGTTGGTGGAAAAAAGAGCCACGTCAAAGAAATCCACCGGTATTGATATGGAAAAAAAAAAAAAGCAGCCAGATGACGTAAAGAGCTCCAAAACAGAGTCATATCTAAGGCTGTGACTGGAATTTCCATTGATTCTAATACTTTTGAAAAGGAAGATGCAAGTCTGGATTTTTCCTAGCCATTTCCAAACGGTACAGCTGGTAGTACAATAGCCTTGTAAAAAGAGAGGCAGTAGGGGATTTTTCCCATTTCAGTAACATCAGCTATTGTTCAAACTTACTGTGATTAAAACAACAGGCTGGTTTTTGTAGTTGAATACCTACAGTGTTATCAGGAACTCTATTCTCAAACGTACAGACAAGACAACAGTCAAGTCAAGATCACAAAAATGAAGACGTAATTAAGCAGCCTAAAAGGCAGGGTATTAAAAGTATGAAGACAACAGATTCAGTAGTTGTGTGGCATTGTGAGGCATCTCCAACATCAATGCCCATCAGAAGGTAAACCAGCATGCAAGCACACACCAGGATCAACAGAAAACCTGGAGTTGGGTGGAAGGGAACTGGGAGATGAGAAAGTCGGAAAGTCTTCAAAAAGTACAAGTAAGTTTGAATAAAACTGAAAAATATACTCCTAACTAGATCTGAAAATAGCACCTGTACATAGGTAGCCCAAATCTACGCTGCTTCTGAACAAGGCTTCTTAACAGTGAGGCACTTAAGTTACGCAGACTAATCAGAGAGAAAGCAAGGACAGAGTCCTAAATTAAGTATGATACTGAGAGAGCTGCACTAGTCACCCCAGCATCCAATTATGCTGCAGTGAATAGTCCTGCAGGAAAATCAATTGGAAAGCTGTGGAAAATGGTTTTAGGCAAGATTCAAACTTCAGCAAAAATCTGCTGCACTGAGCTGTGTTACAGTGTAACATCAATAAGCCCTCTGCTCTCCCAAGAACATTCCTTCCAAAAATAAACTCACCATAAACAACTACAACAAATTTCCTCTTTACATCATGTGTTTCAGGTTAACTACTTTTTACAGTTTGATCTAAATTCTTCTATACTGTAAAATAAAGATCAAGGTTGGCACTGTCACCCTTGAAAAATACAATCTTTTCTTCCAAATTTCCATTAAGATGCATTTTTCCCTCCCCACTCATCTCTAAAAATGCTTCATTTCAATTATATGCCTAAATTGCTTCATGACCATCAGACTTACTTGTAATTGGTCCTAACTTGCTACTTGTGCACCAGGGTTACTACATTTCATAAACCCTCAATCGGAGATGCAGGGCTGCAATCCCTATCAGGATGCTGCACTGTTTCTTTCATCCATATGAGTAAATTCAAAAAGAAAAAAAAATTATCCTTCTCTTTAGCTAACTGCTCAATTATTGAAAAAGGAGCATCCAGGGGGCCTTTAGCCCCTGTAAAAACAATGAGATGTGTACTCCTGTTTCTTCCTAGATTTAAGGACTTCCCCATCATAAGCATAAGCTGTGCCTTTTCTGCTGCTTAAAACAATCCTGAAGGACTAGACATAAAGTTTTCATATTTTCTGGGTCAAAATTTCTCCTAAGACATCCCTAGCTATGATTCTGAAAGGAGCCATCTAAAAACATGTGCAATAAGGATTTAAACCGAAACATTTCTTGAAAAATAAAGTACTACAACTAGCCACTCCTGAAGTCCTTGTACCAGGCGTCCTGAGGGTACTCCAACAAAAAGCAAATACCCTGGTTGGTGTTTTTGGTTTTGTTTGTTTGGTTTTTGGGGGGAGAGGCCCCCAGCGTGTTTTAATTTGAAACTCTCTATTGCAATTATTAAAAGGGAAAATTTCCATGATTGGGGGAGGCCACAAAGTGACCTGGATGGCTTCTCTCAGTCCCAAAGAATATAGTTTTTAAAATTCTTATTTAAGTATAAATAGCCTACAAAGAGCTACTTGAAAGTGATCGGACAACAGTAACGTCAGCAGCACAGGAAGAAACAGAAAAGCCATTTTCAGCTATAGTGCCTCTGATAACAGATACAAGATACTCTTAAGAATTAAATTTGTCATTTCAAATCAGGTCAGATTTGCTCCAAGCTACACTGATTTCACAACATCTGTAAAGTAGCACAAAAAACCTGCTCACATCTTTAATACCAACTAGAATTTTAAAATTATTTTTCACTGGTTTCTTTTTGCTGTTAGAATCAATTTCCTAAACTTAAAGATCATGATGACTATAGGCCTTTACTCAGCAAATATTTGAAAGCTCCTCAAGTCTACTACAGATGTACCATACCTATGTTCCTGCAAGCTTCCTCATGCTTATTTGATCATCTTGAAATGTCAGAAATGGGAACAGACTGTAGTGGGGGAATCATTACAATCCCACCATCCATCAAAGAGGAAAAAGAACTATCTGCTAATTTCCTCATTAGGAAAAGCAAATGCAGCAAACCCACTGCAATCCTCAAGTGCTACCTATTTCTGCTAAGTGCCTTGACATTTATGGAGTTAAGATGAACAAGCCTGAAGCTTTTACCACCAAGAAGTTTGCAACACTTGACAAAGTAAACTATCAGTAAAGAGCAATCAAAACTGTTCTAGTTCAATTTAACTTGAAATGTTTAAGTTACACTGTACAGCCTGCATGTTGAATATGTCATGTGCTTTTATGGATTCTCAGTTTCTACACACAAAAAAACCCCAGACTTCTAAAGCTTGCTACTAGACACCTTGGTTCTTTATATCCTTTAAAAAAAAAAAAAAATCACAGTCGCTTCACAGAAAACAGAAACTACTTCCTACATCCAAGAAACACTAAACACTGCAAAATTTGCATTAAAAAGTTGTACTACAAGAACTAAGATCTGACTACACCTAAGGCCACACTTACACTTTTACTGGAAACAGCTATGCTCAGAAAAATTGCCTTCATTTGTAAACAGCTAATGTGGGCTTTATTGCAAGTACAGACTTACAAAAAAGTTTATAAATTCTATTATTGTACACGTTGTTCCTCAACTAGAAGAATCAAGTTTGGTTTTCTGGACACCAGTAGCTCTCCCTTCCTACCAAACTGTTAGCACAGGTTCCTCTTTCAGCCCTCTTGACTCTCTCTCTTCCTGAGAAATGTCCTCAACAAAAGCCTCATCGCAGATGGACTGAATGCTAATCAACAAATGAACCCTATTAGCTGTATTCCTTGACAGAATCTTCTGATTTAGTATTTTTCCTGAAAGAAAACAAGTTCACATGCTGCTGGATTGCCCCATGATGTGAAGGAAAACCCAGTAAGCAGGAACAACTGGGAGATCCACTTCAAAAATGAAATTTCGATCAGAGCTAAAACTGAACAGCTCACTGTTTTGCCAGACCAGAAACACAAGTGAGACTTGCTAGCCAGTAACAGTTGTGCTAACTGATCAGCCAACTAATCAACTGTAGAACAGAAAAAGCTTATTTATCTTGTCCCTCAGGGAGGAAAAAGTCCAACAATCCTCTGAGAATTTTGCGAAGTGTCTATACAATTACATGACATTTTTAGTCTTCAGCACCTTTTGAAATTCTTCAAGAAGTCCCAGTGTCATCTAGCGAGGCAGTGGACTGAGAGGGATCTGACAACAGGCAGCTTGATTACTGTCTTTTATCCACAAGGAAGGACAAGTGTTCAGTGCCCAACAAAAGGTATGGGGAAAAAAGCAGCACTGATAGTTAACACAGACATCTACAATCCTGAGTTAGGCTATAAAAGCACTAATTTTAAAACCTGAATGCAGAATACTTCCCTAGTCTCAAGGGGCTCTTTTCCATGATCACTGCTGTTTGCCTCAGTTATCTAAAAGCCTTTTCCTAGATAAACTATCTAATTATAGGGGTATAATTTATATTCAATCCCAAAAGGAAACAAACCTCCCTTCTCCCCTTTTCCTCAAAACTTTAGGGTTTGTCTTCCCACACCCAATGATGGGAGTGAGGAAGTAAGCTTTATTCAACCAAATAGGAACACACCCAAAACAGTTTTTTCCTTATATTATATTTAATATACATCTGTACTAATGCTTTTGGACTCCAGCTTCCTTACACAGAACCTTGCTGTTGCTCTGTTTACTCCTTTTCCCTTCAGGAGCAGAAAGAAGCATTGTTTCATCTACAGCAGAACAGTACTTTCTAGTCCTCATCTCCTCATACTAAAGGACCACCAGCAAAGTCAAGAGACACTTCACTGACCCCACCAAAAAGATGGTGGTGGTTTGCCAACCAAGACAGCAGGATTCCTAATAGCAGAGATTCTCCCCCTCCCAGAGCAAAGATGAGAATTGTAATAATTTTGGTGCCTTGGAATATAATTACTGGGAGCAACCCCTTGACTCCACTATTAGAGAGGGACTAGAAATTAGTTCTATTCGTTTCTATTCATGAATCCCGCTCAAAAAAATCAAACCTAAAAGAGCCTACATAAAACCATGTGATTTTTGCAACCACACTTCTACTCTCGAGAGATTTCACAGCCCACTGAACATATTTTATTTACAATTCTAACATTAGTCCATTGACCCAGGCAGCAATAAACTGCAGTACATGGTTAGGCTATTTTGAATAGTATTTTGGCAAGTATATAAGAATGAATGTCTTAAAAGAAATTGAATTAAGTACCTTTGGTTCCTAAAAGAAGAAACTTAAAGCAATCTCTATTCCCACAGTTCTGAAAATGAAAGATAGCACAGTATACACTAAAGATACTCCTACCAGGAATGTGTCATTATGTATCAGATCTCATGAGACGTCACAAAAAACAATATATTTGAGCACCTCTTCGCATACACGTTTTATATAAAAGTAAACAGATTAGTACTACTAAAAAGACAAAACAGAAAAATCTCACAACACTGCAGCTTTAAAGTCATCCTTATCTTTTTTTACTGGCTTCTTTCCAAAATCACTACTGGACCCAAAGCATAGATAAACCACTATTTTAGAACTTGGGGGCATTTAAGTGAGAAAGATCAACACTAGACAACTACTACATTTCATATATCCTCAACAAAAAGCACCAGAAAAACATGCCTGTAACAAGGCAGAAAGCTTTTTCAATTAATCCTGTTCAGAGCATACACAATGATTTATGACCAATGCTGACTACTAATTAGCAGGCTTAGAACTAAGACATTAAGAAGCCTGTTCTGAAAGGCAAGCTAGGGTAGTTTCGACAAGCTTGAGTAGATAAATTATCAACATAGTACAAGTCAAAGTCATCATGCATAAACTCAAATATGGCCAAGAGCAAATACAGACATGATCAAAAAAACCAACCAAAAAAAAAAAAAACCCAAACAAAAAAACCAACAAAACCCCCATAACACCATTCAAAAACAGCATTACACAACAACTTATATAAGAAAATTAAAAAGGTAATATTTTAATAAATTTAATATTTTACTGCATTTTAGCAAAATTTATATTAAAAAAACGTTCCCAACAATGTATTCAACGTTTTCTTTGCTACTTTGTAAGACTCTTAAAAAAACAGCCAAAACACAGAACCATAATTTCCATATCCATGCTTTGTTTATTAGAAAGAATACAAAATTCATATCCTATATTCAAGGTCTCTATAACCAGATTAGAGAGAGAGATTACATGTCTCAAAAGAGCTGAAGAAGGCAAAGAGCTTTGGAATAACTTCCATATATTCCTTTGCATTTTTTTAAGCCATACTGCACTCTGGACCAACAGTATCCTCGGCTGTTCTGGATGCAGCTGATTTATCATGATCTACATTTTTAGATGGAGACCTCAGATTAAAGTGTTATGTCAAGCACCTTTTGAAACCAGTAAACTGACCCAACTTCCCAACAAGCTACAAGGCAAAAAGCAAGAAAACCTTGGCAGTCAATAGATCCACAGCATGATTCAGACAAAGGGCAAATGGATCGCCACATCTGTGCAAGAACCAATTCTGCACTTAACTTTTACAGTGCCAGTCTTTGTTAGACATGAATCGTATAAACCAGAGTAAGTGATACCAAGAGGACTACTGGATTAGTTTAGTGATATTTTGACAACAGAAAGGGCAAGACTAAAATACATTTAAGAGGAAACACCCAATGAGCTCACTCCCATTAACAAAAAAAAGCAAAAAAAGCTTCTGATGAAAGAGGTAGAGAATTTATGCTTTCAAAAATTCCCCACGATACAATTTTTAGACCAATTACAAAAGCTATCTTCTAAAGAAGATAGGCAAATGCATTAATTCTAAGCAGTGTCTATGCATAGTGTCCAGGGCACACATGACTCAAGCAGACAAGCAATGAGCCTCCCTTGACAAAAAGAAATCCCCTTCATAACAAACTGTGTTAAGTGGCAACTCATTTATCCTAATCTTTTAGGGAACACAGTATATCACCTCTGTTTCACTCAACTGCACTATTCCAGTGTAACCTCACCTCAAGGAAAGATCAGAAAAAGCTGTGGTATTCAGCAGATTCGAGATAACAGATGTCCTTGTGGGTCATGGGTCTGACAGCCTCTTGTGGCATACTGCAAGAGGCTCAACAGAAATTCACCTTAGTTAGCAGATCCAAGCAAGGAAGGTTCTCCATGAGCCACAGCTCTCTGCTATCCCTGCCTACCTTATCACCAGCCAGCCACATGGTTTCCACTTCTGTAGCAGCATCCAGCACTAAATCTGAATTGTGGAATTCAAACCAAGATGGTAGCACACAGCAGGAATATCTGTCCCAGTCACATTTTTTCACCTTTTTATCCATGGAAATTCAATTACTAATTATTTTTGCAAATCAAAATTTACATCTCGAGACTGAGAAGCAACACAAGATGTTTCCTTTGTCTCTTGTTTTCACCATCCCCTTCGGTACTTTCCCACCTTCACACCCAGTATATCAAGTCCTCACTTTTTCCCAGAATAGCTCCAAGAACCACAGCTTTTGCTTGCTGCTAGAAGCAGATAACTCTGAAGCTATACATATGTTTTGACATATGCAGTCACTTTGTCAGAATACGTGGAAAGAGCTAAAACTGTTTTTTGAACAGTAAGTAATAAAAAGCCTTCCGGAAAGAGTCCAAAGTACATCAACAAAAAAGCTGCAGCCAGAAACATCAGAAACAAGATCTGTACAATTTAGTGGACATGAAAGGATGCCAAATATACTCAATGATACTGCTATGACACAGCAGCTTGAAAAAAACAAGTAGAAAGGCATGCAATATATGGCCCTTGATCTTCCATTCTCAGAAGCATAAATGTAATCAAGGTACAATAAAAAAAATCACATGTGAACATCCACAGAAACAAAGATAGTCACTCCTTTTAGTTAGCTTTCTTAGCTGGGAAACAAAAATTCTCAGTTGCTCACTTTTTCTTTTAAATTTTATTTTTATTTATTTTACGGACACCTCATTTAATAGCTTCTCACTGTATCAAGAAACCCAAGATGAGTTTGTAACAAAATCTACCATAAAACTTCATCTATGGAGAGGCTTTATATAAAAACCCAAAAAACGGGGGAACAGCAAATTGACACTGCAGTTCATTACAAATAAGAGAAGCTGCACATTTTTGCCTCTTCATAATATATAGGTAATATTTATTGAGTTGTCCATGCCACTCAGATAATACTATCAGTACTAGTATATGTGCCAGCAATATCTTACATGAAAAATCAGGTATTTTAACATGATAGATTACGGGGAGAATTCTCAGGAGAGGAAATATACAGCAATTACTGCCAAACTAAATTGGGCACATACACCTACCTCTCTAAGACACAAAAATCCGCAATATTTCTAACTGTATCAAAGTTGATCTTTTTTCTGTAGAGTTAAAAGTGCTGAGACACTCTCATATTCTTAACTAAGAAGAGCCAGCTCCCAGCTTCATCAGAAGTACTAAGAATGTGTCTACACAAACAAAAACAGCTTAAGATGTGATGCTTTTCTAGAAAGTACCGACTCTTTTAGTATACCTGCAAAGGTGTAGTTCTCAGTAGCAGGACAATTAGCAAGCAGTTTTCTTCTCCTTATTAAAAAATTACAAGTAATAACAAGAAAAAAAGCAAAGTAAAAATAATCCCACCACTCTTACTGATTGGATAGGGAAGGTGGTTCTGGAGAATTAAAAGTTATGCAGCCAAGGACAGGGATGAAAATGCAAATTAAACCTTTAACCACTTTACTGGGGAGAGAGGGCATCTTGTCAAAAGGGAGCATTCCATAAAGCACAAATATGAACAGCACATAGAGAAAGTTATGAAAAGACTCCCCAAACCCACTAAATGCAGTCAGAAAACTATCCTAACCTTAGTGTTTATTTTTGCATTCGCAAGTCAAAGATAATCTAAGTTATATATAACACCTGAGTGTTCTATACCTACATTAAGCCACTTAGAAGCATGAAAACAAGTAGAAAACACATCAGCTATAGGGAAGCATGTTTGCTTTTTTTATATTATTATTATTTCATTGTAATAAACTACTTATTTAAATATTAATCATGTTCCACATGCATTTAATTGATTTTACTTTTATTTTTTAAGATGATAGCAGCAGTCATTTAAGAAAACTGGTAAATACATAATATTGACAAACAATCTTATTTGAATAAGCAGTAGAAGTTCCCGATCTGCCAGCAGTTCATATTACCAGTAACAGGGAAGCCTTTCTTGCCCTGCTTTTCAGTAGCACCGAAAAAAAAAGATGCAATTTTAAAAATGCTAGAGGAATACAATAATTGACTACGGGGTTTACTCATTAATTGCATTGTCTTTTCTGTAACAGTTTATTAAAAAGACAAACATCGACAAAGGTCCTCACACTCTGCATATTCGAATTAAAACTGTCGTTATACGCAGTTTAATCAAATTCTTGTCTCTGTCCATTTCTATCTATTTCGAGGCAACCCTATTTAATCTTTGGCTAAAAAAAAAATAAAAAAATCTACTTTTCAGAAAAATATTTTCGTTTTCTCACTGATACTGTGAGTGCCCTAACTTCACCTAATCAGCAACAGCAAAGCACATCAGGACACAAATTTAACGATAGACAAATTCAAAAGGGTATTAGCTTCACAAGGATTCCAGAGTCCTATCAAACTATCCACAACCATCTTCCCGAGTTCTACTTCTGGTAGAAATGGTATAAAAGTATTTTTGTAATTCAGCCTTTTTTGAGGCAAAATAAAACCACCTCAATGGAAAAATGAGAAAGCTGAATGGCAATGACTACTGTGCAGCATCTCATCATACGATGAATCTCTAGATGATAATACTATCTCTGTGAAGGCTTGGACTATCAAGTTATCTGGTTTGACAAAACTTATTTGACAGAAACATTTGCCAAGTAATTTTAATAACCAGACTGGAGAGCCTGTGTTTCATCAGAAGTTCAAGAATGCAACCAATACCAGACCGCTGTCATCAACTGTGACTCCAAAATAGGATCTTGCTTATTTTATCTAACCCAATATCCTCCTCCTGAGAGAAGACAAAAGCAGATGCTTAAGAAAAAGTACATGAAAGTGTTTTGAATAAGGGCTGGACCAGATGACTTTTGAGATTCCATGCAACCAGAACTACTCTACAATTCTGTAGAAAGGCATCCAAGCAAGCAGTGATACTTCCTTGAAATATCACTTATCTCCCAAAGCTCATGGTGTCAATTGACAGATTTTTACTTTGATCTCTTGACAACATGTGTCTTTGAAAAGTTACAAATAGTAAATAATAAAACAGTCACCATCAACAGTTAGGACCAGATGCTATTAAACTCAAAATTTACTTCTCAAAAACCAAAGCCACAGACTTCAGCTAGTCACAAACTTCAAGCAAGAAATTGCTGCTTAACATTTATTAGCAGGAGAGCTGTTCTGAAGCTTTTAAAAGAGCTCTATACAAGCAGAGTCAAGAAACTGCAGGAGGCACGCAACTGGAGACCTCTTCATCCATCTTTACAGATACCTGTTTTCTCCAAATTAGTACCATGTCATGATTTCAGCTACTGCCATAATGATGATCCTCCTCCTGATTTCCTGCATTTTCTACTTATCCTGCTGTCTGTATCCTTTCCTGGTCTCAGTCAGCCACTCAACACCACTTAATAGGCATTAGAAAATACAATTAGAGCACTCTTCACTGTGCCCCAAAAGCAAATTACTTTAAGAAATTAAGTTTATTTTTAGGAGGAAAAAAAAAAGGACCAGACAGTACACTTTAGAAGAGTGCCAAAACTGGGGGATAAGAAGATATGCATACACTGCCTAGAAGTTTGTCTGTTGATTACACAGTACAGTTGTTGTCTTGAACTTGCAGGTCTTAGCTTCTGTCTAATTAGACAGGTATATGAAAATGTTTTTCAATTAGTTATAGAATAAATGTGTTTATTGTAAAAGCAGAAACTGTTGAGTAGAACCTCGAACAGTCCAAGTATCCGCAAAGTTCATAAAATACTTCCTCTGAGTCAGCTTTATTTAATTCAGCTATCTGAATGCTTGCCATTTGACATAAATCAACCAAAGCAGATAAATTTACAGTCAAATAAAAACTTGGACACTGTCCTCAGTTCAAACAACAGTCTAACAGTGTATAAAAATCATATCCTTTTACTTATTACATAGACTGAAATAGCTGTGATTATTCCAGCCAAATTGTTTCAACTCAAGGAATACTTAAAGATAAAATCTGGCCTGATCATCCAGGTCTCAACTCATTTCTCTGCATTCAGTCACTAAAAAATGTTTGATCATAGAGTGACTGCATTACTGAACAGTTCAGCAACAGCAGGTAAAAGGATCAAAATGTAGAGCAAGGACTATATCTCAGAAACACAGTGTTTTTCTTCTTCAGAAAGTACATGGATTTAGTTATTCAACCACCAAACTGTGTTAGTCTATTAAGTGAATTAATAAGTAGACGTGCATTATTGGATTAAGCTCTACCTGTATGGTAGTAGAAGTAGGTATTGATTTTGCAAAATCACTGTTAGAAGACATTGCCTTGCAGTGTTAATTGGTTTCGTTTTTTAGCTTCAGTTACTCAGGAAATAGGAGACAATATATAACCCTGAAACAATAATTCAAATAAAAATTGCATGTACTGTAAGCATCCCAGACCATAACCAAATAAAAATGGAAAAATTCCAGCGCAACTTTACAGAACAAATGAACATAAAGTGCTATTTTATTGATACAGTAACCTACATAGGGGAGGGGATTTGGCGTAACAAGCAAGCTCATCTTCTTCAAGGTCTGACTTCGCTAGAGTTTCAGGTAATCAACAGGCCACACATGGTGGTCCCATGGAAAACAGCTGGGGTGTGGGACAAGAAGCTTCACTTTTCCTGCTCAAAATAACTTCTGCGTTAGTTCCCTCCCAGAGGCTTCAGAATACACGGAAACAAGGTGGTTGTGATTTTGTTCAAGGCTACTTCTTCCTGCATTGGAAGACTCATAGTAACAAGGTTACCTTTGGCTTCCTCAGAGCAGGGAGTGTCATACACTTTACACATATAAACAGATTACATGATTTCTTCTCATAACTTAAGTTCCATTGCTGAGAGCACAGATGAATAGGCAGCCGCAAACACGTGCAACCGTCTCAAAGGTTTCTACCTTCCCCAGGTCTTTTGCCAGAAGTCTGGAGATACAAGGTTACAATCTGGTGACCGAAATGTACTAAGTTCAGAAGGGAAATACCCTTAAACATAAACTTGAACACTACTTTATGTCGCTAACCTCTCAACACATCACGCTTCATCCAAGACCCAAGAAAACTCTTGTACACGGTCAAGCTTGTCTTCAGGTCCTTTAAAAAGCCCCTTCTGTTACTTATTCTTGCAGTCCTATGTAAAGACAGGATATTTTTAATGCAGGGTATTATATGAGTTGCTCAAAGGCCTCTTTGACAGGCAGTGCCACTTGTCATGTAAAGCATTTTCTGGAGTGACAAAAAGAAAACAAACCAAACCATCTTCATCAATGGCAGATAAAAAATAGCTATTAAGGAAGACAGCGGAACAAAAAAATAACCGGAAACTGACATTAAAACTGTCTCATACATTAAACCAAGGAAGAACAGATGGTAAAAGAGAACTGCTGACTTTCAAGACAAAGAAGTTAACTCACAGAAAACCCCCTGCAGCATGAGACAGAAACTTTAACAAAATCTCCTCATCAGAAAAATCGTGCAGATGTGAAGGCAAATTAATGAATCACAGTTTAATACAGATACAAAGTAAATGTTTTACAGATTTACATTACAGGGTTACAGAGGATATTTATAAATGAAAGCTAAACTAGCTCCTCACCAGAATGTTATATCATGGGTAAATCATTCAGATATTTCATGAGACAAACTCAGAATACTCCTGAGATTCCCTCACTAGTAACAAAAAACAGATTATTCCAAAAGAACACAAATCCAACTACATTTGGTGCAACAGTTCAAACCCCTTTATTTCAGTGAACCATTGGTCTGACTGGTGACAACAAGAGCCTTGAAAATGAGCATTTCCATCCCAGTAGAACAACATAACATTTTGTTATATCTCTGGCAAGTAACATTTAAGGTCAAAAAATACAGGTCTTAAATGACAATAGATCAAAGACAGCAAGTTCTAAAACACTGGAACAAACTGAAAATTTATGTCACTCACTTCTAAAACATGTGGTTCCCTACTATGCTTTTGAACACAACGCACAGTATTTCTGTCTCGGAAGACAGACAACATAGACAATGTGGATCCAGGCAATAACAACTGATGCATATGTGCAACGAATCCCCTTTGCTGCTCTTTGCCGTTCGAGTTTATCAAGTGTCACCTTCTGCTTATCTGATAATTACATACTTCAGTAGTGGTTTGTTTCATATTTCTTCAGTTTAACACAATGCTCATTATCCTGTACTGCAAAGTGCTCCACAGACATTGAACAGCTGCTTTCAGACCACTGCTTTCACTGCCTTAGAAACAGAAAGTGAACCCAAGATTCTGCATTAGCCCATAAATTCAAAACTTAACATATAATGACTTTAGACTGCAAAACTGCTATTTCAAATGGCAGTGCTGTTTGCAGTTTCAGATGTCACCTGGGAATGCTTCAGATTCTTCTCCAAAATGCAAGCTGTCACCTTACATAGAAAGCAGCACCACTCCCAAGCAGTAAAATACCATGGTCAGATGCTGTTAGAACTAACACTTGATGCCTTATTAGCTGGCCCACATTTATCCGTGTCCTTCCACTGCATTGCTTTTCACTCTTAAGGGAATTAAGCCCTCGGCCTTCTGCAATCACAGACCATTTCTGCCCTTTTGAGGAAGCATCTGCCTCGTGAAACAGTCGTTTAGCCTTCAAAGCAGAAGTTTCATGAACAGAAGGACCAGAATGATGCACTTTCCATTAACTTTGACACATGTGTGGCTCCAGTTATAAGATGTCAGCATAATTTCTGGCTTAAGGTTCCATCAATGACTGAAGTCAAAACTTCAGTGATATAAAGCTATATAAAGTGAAATTAGGAAGCCAGGACCCTCAAAGAAAGCTTTTACTTCAAGTTTAACAGAAGGAAGGAACTGCATTGAATGCCATCATTACACACTCAGCATAGTTTAAATCAACACTGATGGAAACTTAGCACCATTCCAATACAGACTGCAAGAGTTCTTACATTTGTGCTCCTGGTAAACTACCTACAATGAAAAACCAGGATGAAAGTAAAGGCTGACAAGAACTCAAACAGAAAAAAGTATTTTGATGAAACCTCCAACCACTGGTAAAGTCTAGATATTCTGCCTTAAGTATTGTATTACGGTAAATGACTAGAAAAACCATCAGACTACAATACCCAAATAGAAGTGAGAACTAAAATTATTATTAGATGTTCATTCTCTTCAATGAAAGTAATTCTAGACAAGAGTATGGCATAAACTCTAATTTATCAGTAAATGTGCTCAGAAGCTCAAAAGAAAAACACCCAAAACCCAAAATAAAAAAGTTGCATGCAATAATCGTACTACATACAGAAAAACAACGGAAAAACAAAATTCAACAGTTTCAAATGGATTCTGACTTGCAAAATCAGAGGGAAAACAATCATAGCGAATCACATTTAATGGGTCACAGTGGCTTTACAACAATTGGATATTTAAATCAGAAATACTCTATCCACAAATATCACTTTGGTTAGAGTATGAACCTATTCCTTCATGAAATTGTCAACTGTTCTTGATACAGCAGGCAAGCCTAACATACTCAGCCAACAAGAAAGAGTCAGTTTTAAACTAATACAGCATATTTATCTGTACAAAAAACTGGTTTCTACTTTGAATCATGCTCTAGGCTTGTATGGCAAAGATGGACCCAAAACCAGTCCTGGCACCTTATTATCCAGGGCTAAGGAACTGAAAACAGCAGTAGTGTAACTTCTAACAGGTCACTGCTTACTAGATGTGCAACATTTAGCTCACACACTACCAGTGCACCATGATAGCTCAGGACAATCTGCCGAGTAGCATCAAAACAAGTGTTGGACACCTGATAACCAATTTAAGAAATAAAATATATCCATTAGTTTGGTACCTTCTCTAAGACACATTCGAGTTCACACATTAAATGCCACTACAGCTGAGCATCTACAAAAGCATAGCTAGAACATCATGCATGACTAACTATCCTTATTCTAATATCAAAAAGCCAGATCCATTCATTTCAGTTAAATTGTGACCTACAAATCTCTCATCAACGGGAACAAGAATCAGGTTCAAATGCTGATCTCGTCATAATGAACAATGGTACTGCAATAAATTAAATATCGACAAAGTAACCGTGTGCTCGTGTGTGCACGTTCAGATGGATAAAATCAGCATGGACATTTTTATTTGGAAATAAAATGAAAAACTGGTAAGTTAGGATAAGAAAAAACACCTGGAGCAAAAGTATTTATGTAGTTAGAAACACAGCAAAAGTTACAACTGGGCTGAAAGCAGTTAAACTGTGACAGGATTAATTATATCGGTAACTACCAAAAAACTCCACAAAGCTTAAAAAAGTGAAGATGACACCTACACAATGCAGAACACAGTATCACATTAGAAAATACTGTGAAATTTCTAGTGAAATTTCCTGAATTCATCTATTAGAGACCCAGTAAAAGAACTAATATCATTTTTTATGAGACTGACAAGGTAATGACATAGAAAAAAGAAAATGTTTCCAACAGAATCATCACTTTTTAAAAGAAATAAAAGCCAATTAGGTTACAGGCAGATTTTTGAGAAATTATGGGTTCACATCCACACATTTAGAAGTAAAAGTCTCTTCCCATGAAAACCTTTACCAGGGAACAAAGAATTTTAACAGAGAAATTAGGCTCTGACCAAAATGCCGCTGCACGAGAGATCAGTTTTGTCTATATTCAAAAACCTAAGCCTTACAAAATCTTACCTTAATTTTACAAAGTAATATTTTAATAGTACTAATACTTGCTATTTAACGTTAGTTGTCAGAATTTGAGTCATGTAACTGCAAGTATCCAGTAAGAGGCACCTTACTGGAGTTGGCTTTCATATAATCTCCTCAAGAAGCTTTGCATCCAAACACTTAATAAGAAAAAAAAATCCAAAGGCTCTTTAGAAGTTATCCACTAAGCACCACAATTCCAGCTAATGTCGTAATTGCAAACAATTAAAAAATGAGAATTGAAGATCAATCCTTTTAAATACCAACTTTAGTTCTGGTCATTAGAATCTTTAGGCTACTGCACAGAGAGGAAAATGTTTAAAATGAGCCTAATAAAAAATGAAGATGATTTTTTTCCCCATATTGAGTGATTAAAAGCCACTACATTAGGAGAAACTTGTGAGAGTCTTTCAAGAGCTATAGTTTCTAGATAAGCTCAAATAGGTAGATTAACTGAATTTGCCTGACAATAAACTTCCAACAATAACATACTGTAAAAAGTTTCTCTTCCTCCATCAGGTTTTAGACTTTGTGCAGGTTTCTTTCCAACACTAAAAAAGAGGCAAGAAGAGCAAGCATGTTGTAAACTGCAGTTCACTGCATTACAAAAGGAAGAGAGAGGAAAAAAAAAAAGAGAAAATCCACCCATAAACCAACAAAAAAGTATGAGAGAAGATTTTCTAATTGAAGCCAAGTACTCACATGAATATGCTCTCATCTGAAAGTAACTCAGGGGAAAATCATGCACTGCAGGCCAGTAAACTCACTGTTAGGTTACCAGTCTTTCCCATCTTGAACAGACACTCACTTCTTCACAGAATGATCTTCAGAGTTCATCTGTTCTGTCTTTTCAAAAAATTTTTATCAACTTCTTTCCACAAAAAGGAGCGATAGGCTATTGGCGAAGCATTACTCCAACAGAGATTACTCCAGAGGAATCACGTCATCTCTAAGCATGCACTGCCTCCATTTTGAGTTCCATCAGTTTTCAATTTCCTTAGTTTTTATCTGGAGTAGTTTTATCTACTCCATTCAACCTATTTTGCTTTGTCATCTCCATCAGGTACATGTAAGTATTAAGCCATCAATTTTAATACTTTGTAGACACCATCACCGGAACACAAATTCCTTCTTTGAAAAATTTTGTAACCTTAAAAACAACTCTGTACTTCATGGAAACATCGTAATTCTGTCAACAGAATACCTGCAGCTTAATTTTTTTTTTTAACTTAGTTTCCTAAGGGAGCTATATCCACCACATGACAACAGCTGAACCCAGACTTCGACTTTTCTTTATGGAAAAGGTACCCTGAGAAGTGAAAGAGTGCTGTCTAACCTGGCCCTAGCCCACTGGCACAGTAGTACTGGCCAGACAGGCAGGCAGTCACCAAGCAAGCAGCTCAAGATAAGCTGCAGCCAAAGATGTAGCAGGGGTAGGAGACAGAAGCAATTGAGGTATTGTGAGAAGTCACAGGGGAAAAGAAGGCAGAATACATGCAAGAAATTTTGCCAGTTCTTTTCCATAATATGCTTTTTCTCTGCAAGAGCTGTACACCAGTGTACTCTCCTGACTGTAAACACAAGGAAAAGCTCCAGTGCAACAATGTAACATGGGGAAGCTAAGAACTTACTCGAAAGGTCAAAACTCACTTTTTTTTCCCCTTCAGTACGTTTAAAAGAAAGTTAAGCTACAATTGTGTGGTAGTAGAACTTAGAGGCCTCTAGAATAATGTCAAGGTTAGGCATTGAACACCCAGCAATGATAGTTCCCTGATCCTAAGAAACCAGGTAATGAAGGTCACACCAAAGGCCAAGCACCTACTCAGATATGGTGGTACCAGGGACAACACTAAAACCTTAATTAACAAGATTTCAAATCACAGCAGATCTACATGAACTGCGAACATCCCACAGCTATTTCTACTAAACTGTACTGCCCATCCACAAGTTATTTTTCATTTATTTATTCTTCCTAACCTACCCCATGCTTTATGAAAGTGGTAATTCTAATCGGAACATGATCCATCACCAGAAGACACCAGTATTAAACCAGTCCAAGTTTTCTTCAGTGAACAATAAAAGCATTTTAGAATCAGAGTGCTGCTACTTTAACATAACTTCAAGTCTTGCAAAATACAGTCCTTTTCTTTGCATCCATGCCAAAAAAACATGTTTAAACCAAAACAGTTGAGTGTGCATATAATTACAAACTAAGCACTATGACAATATTGCGTGACATCTTCCTTTAAGTTGTAATCCACAGGTGATCTACAAGGCTAAAGCAACAATTTGGAAACAAAACAGACAATTTACTATAGGAAAGGTTTCAGAACAGCTTTCAAAGTCAAAGCTACCAAACAGTTGCTCAAGAATTATGAACTTCGTAGAAAGGTCCTCTGAAAAGTCACTTGGACTTTGAAAGTCCAACCTCTAATAAGACTCATGAAGCCTGAACAGCTTAAAGTATATAGCTCTAGGAAAAGTCACCACAAATAATTATTATTGAGTACATAAAGCACAGGAGAAAAGAATTTTTTAAAGTTATGACTTTGCATCTACTTGGGTGTTGGTTCAAATCACGTTACCAGCGACATTTCAATACAAGAACAACAAAAGAGGGATTTCCTGACTCCGTGTTTAGAAGGAAGAAACACTGAAAAGTAACTATTTCTTCCACACCTCATTACACTAAAACAAAAACATACGCCCCCTATTTAAGCAAATGTAATTATATTAATAAACAGACAGAACTATAATTCGACAATTAAGATTTTCTTTAACTGTGAAGTCTTCTTTCCTTAAGCATCCGACTTAGGCATGTACTGTCCTCCAAAAAAACCCATACAGCAGAGAAATGCAGGGAATACACTTTGGATTTCAAACAGACTAAATATTTATGTCGGGTTCTCAAGTGTTTCAACAACTATCTTATACTTGAAGAGGTTATACAAGATTATGAAGGAAGCAGCCTACTAAGGCAAGCTTGATATTTTTTCTACTGTTGAGCTTTAATATTTCAGATGTGGAACCACTACTTAAATGTCTTACTTTGAAACCATCAAGAATGAAGCTCAGTTTAATGCATAATTCTGCCTACTTTATGTCCTATTCTCAGAGGAGGTGCCTGTTAGTTTTTATTCAATAAACCAAGTCATTTCAGAAGCAGTGCAACAAAAACTACTGCTTAGCCTTTGAGAATATAACAGAGTGACAACTGATTAATAAGGAAAACAAAGAGATATTTCAGTCTTCAGTTTCTTAAGAGAAGTTCATAAACACTAACAGAAGAAACAATATGACTTAGAGAAAACAGAGTTTAATGAGACAAATGCTGAAATGCTTATTATGGGTAAATATTATAAAGTAACACCACTTCTATTACGATTAACTTTTCAAGATTCTTAAAACATTAAATATAAAAAGGGTATTTAAACATCCACTTTTTATACATGAGTGCAGTTCATAACCACTTCATCCTTTGGTTATACTTAATGTAAACACCAGAACACCTCAAAATTAGCAACCATACTTACCGAAAAGACCTCACTAGCATCACAAGCCTCAAATAAATTAATCTTAATGAGTCCTGGCTCAAAGAGTAAGTTACAGGACAGAACACTGGCCACATGGCTGAAGTGCGGCCACTTTGAAAGCAATGCCCCCAACCAGCTTAGATCAGCCCAGATATGGAGCAGATAACCTGCTCTAGAAACCATGCTATAAGTTATTCAACAACTGCTCAGCCTTATGCACCCCCAAATTTCAAAGCCCACTCTCCAACTTCACTGGCAGAACAGAAGTGCAAAAAGCCACCACATGCTGCTATGGGCAGCCCCATCATCTCCAGGGCAATAACTGGGAAAATACACATTTTATAGAATACATTCACACTTTAAGCACCAGAAAGGTTCTGCAAAACTGAACAATATCCCTGCAAAAATTCCAACTGGGAGTAACATCAGATCTGTTTGATGCTGTATTTAATACTTGCTTGGTCCCAAATATCTGTTAAACTGACCACTGAATTGTTTCTGCAATAGCAGAAACACACACAATAGTACAACCATACCAACAAGTCCCCCCAGAACACTGCTCCGATGACTTTTCATCCTACACATTCCAAGACAAAGAAGCCAGACATCGTGCTATGCACATCTATGAAGTTTAACTGATAATTCCAGACTAAACTGACAACTAGGAAATAGTTTGTGTACAAATGCATTAGCTGCAATATCAAGCCTCACAGACACCCGAAAATAGCTGGATACAGAGATCACAGATCTCGATTATGATTTGTTTTCTTCCTTGTACCCATTTAGCAACCACAAGCATTGTTTTTCTCATTTTTCGTTTCAGAACAAACAGGTAACATACTGACACCCAAGTACCAACAAATAAAGCAGATAGCCAGCAGATTAGTAATTGTGCAATCTACAGCAAAAGGTAGCCATGCACACATGTCTCTTGGTAGCAGAAAGGGCAGGAGAATATTTTAGATTATCTTCAAGAGATAATACGTTCGGTATTGTTATTATTCCAGCGCTGACCATACACAGATAAGCACTACATTTAAGTTTTAACAAATAAACTACAGGTAATTCCATTTACTGTACAGAACTGTACCATTATGTCAGCTAAAGACCTCAAACCAAGTCAGAGAACACTATCTCAAAGGATGAATGCAGCAATAAATAATTACAACTCTAAGAATCTAACTGCAGATTACACTGCAACGTTTACCAACACAAGTGACCAGTAATACACAAGCTGTTGCATCCTCATATTTAAAACAGACGTTTTTTCAGGGCATGTAACTCTGAAACAGAATCATTTCTCTACCCCACCCCTCTCCAGATGTTAGGGTATTAAAAGATTAGCCATCATTTTGTTTGAACACTCACTTTTAAGCATCTGATTTCTATACTTAAGGGTTAAAAGAAGAGAGTTAGATGCATTTTTAATTCAGGAAACTTCCAGACAATGGCTAAAATTTCCATGCAAATGAATGAAATCTTAGTAGTAAGTACAAAAATAGTAAAACTAGGAACAAAATTTTCTGACCAACATCTCATTTTCAATCTAACTTTGGACCCATTTTTCTTCTTGACAGTCATAATCTTCTACAGTTCTCCTAAGTGCAACTGCTTTTAACTTAGCTACAGGCAAACGTAAGAACACCAAGGTAATTTTACAGACTTTCTCCCGTTCTAACACATCACTACATCTACCACTTATGAAGATAGTTTCAGCCCTTTCTCTTTTTTTTTTCATGCAGATAGCAGAAACACAAATTTTATCTAAGACTAAAGAGTTTTGTACCAAATAATGAATTATGTACTTGGATGCCAGACTACAAAGGAATCTGTAATCAAGTTCCAAAGGAAAAAGAAACGCTCAAATTTTAAAATTCTAACTCACCTCCGGAATCAAAAGAAACTTATAAATTATCTACATCGAGTTTTCACTGATTGATCTACGAGTTTTCACCAATTTGACCCTTATTTCTAACTCTGTCAACAGTACTATTATGTTATGTGCTACATGTACACAATGTCTGCACAAGATATCCATTGTCTCGATGACAAAACATCGAAGCATTATCAAGCTGGCCGATTAACAAAAGAGAAAGCTAGATACCAACAAAGCAACAGTTGGCTATTACAAAACACTTCTAAAATTATTATTATTGTTTTTATCATTACCATGTCAAAACTGGGTCACATATCCAGTAGTATCAGTTACATGCAAGTGTACCTAACCTTACTAACAGTCTACTATCATAAAAGCACTCAAAAGAATGAGGAAAAAAATAAATCAGATGTCCTAGCAGGAAATCTGACAATTTGGGTCATCACTGAAGCCTAAATGAACTGTTCTGGTTGGTATTATTCATTCATTCTAACTGTAGTTTCCCATTTTCTGTAGTCCATAGGGAACAAACTATTTACATTTGGTTTTCTTTGCAACCATACAAACTACAAAGGTTTGTTTAAATTAAAGCTTTGATTTTGTAGCACAGTTTTGTGGCCACAGAAGTGCAGGATATACAGGATCCTATTGCCTGGTTATGTACAAGGTTTGCCATGTTGCACTCAATCATAAAAAAGGTCACTTTTTTTTATTCAAATGAAAATCCAAGTTCAAATTACTTCTGTCATACTTGCAAGCCACATTTTAGACTAGATCCACACCAAACGTTTTTCTTAAGACAGTATGAACTATACAGTTCTCATTATTTATTCTTTTCCTCATCAACTTGCATATCAGATAACATGTTCTTTTTAACCACTCTAGTCTAGCAGGGGAAGATCCATATTTTCTCATGAGATCATGCAAAACACAATTACATTATCATCACAGATTTTAAGAACTACAACAAAATACTTCCAATGATCAATACTCAAAGAAAGAAACTTACCTACTACCATGAGTGTGAATTCAAATCCTCTCTTCACAGACTTCCGGTAAACTTGATTTGGAAGGTTTGCAAACCCCACATATCCTTCAAGGTTCTTCTGTTGCTAAAGCAAGAAATATTTAGGAAAAAAAAAAAAAGTCAAAAGAAAAGCATGTGAATTCTTAGTTGGCTTGTTTTGGGGTTTTTTTAGTTATTTAAACATTAACTTCCATTTTCACATTTGTAGAAAAGTGCCCTCTACCCAACCTCTCAACAAGCTAAGCTGCCTACATGCAAGACAGTGCAATGAACTGCAGCAATAAATGAGGAAAATTGATTTTTTTTGACTGGATAGCCAAAAAACTGGCACAGAAGTTCCAACAGTATTTTGAGCAAGTACAGTTGTGACATTACAATTGTGCAAGCACAAGAGTGTGAACGTGCAAACAAATTAAAGTATAATCAACTTTGTACCAATGCCCATTTGAAACACAGGCAAGTACTATGAATAAAGCTTTCCTAGTCATGGTGGTACTGCCCCAGTATATGGGGACTAATCTGACACCCCCTGCTTCTGGGTCACACAAGCAGATGCCTTCAGGCTTAACCCAGAACTCCACCAACGCAGCAGGCCCTGCAACAAACTTCAGCTGCCTTGTACTGTGAAGAGGTTACCCAAAACACTGCCTCTACTATGAAACAGGAGGAGAATTCTGGATGTTAGCTGCTACTTCTTCTCACCACATTAATGAAAATGCTGAAAGTGCTTAAAATGCCTCTTCCTCACTGTACTAGAGCCAGCGATCTTCCAAAGATCAACTGTGCTACCTTTAAATCACTCTTCCAGCAGAATCCTAGAAATGTGTTTGTTATCACAGCAGGTCTCAGGATTGGCTTATGAGACAAGACAGTTAGTTATTTTACAGAGAGACTTTCTGAGACAACTGTCTACTTAAAGCAACACCAGGCACTGCCTCTCATGGAGCAATGATTTCAGCCTTCAGGCTTTATGCCCACACAAAGTTGAGAGGATGTGATGTGATGGTGCTACTGCCTCAGTTTCAGAGTTTAAGAGAGTTATATACATCCACACAGCTAAAGTGCTGTCTTCAAGTTTAAATTCCACTCCCTAAGATTATCTTCAAGAGGATGGAGGAATTCTAAAAAATAACTTTTAACAAATTCTTCTACTGTATGCAATAGAGCATGGCTAATTCAAGTCTGGTATGTGGTTGACTCATGCTTATTTCAATGGGTTTTTCCTAAAACTGACAGAACAAACTTAATGCAGTAATAACTCATAGTTTTTAAATTAAAAAATATAAATTTTTTTTAATTAAAGCAAACCTTCCTTGCATGCATATAAATCCACTATCCCCTTTAAAGCATTGAATGCAAAAACAACTAGTTTCTTTGCAATCCAACAGTCAGTCAATGGACTCTCTGCTTAAAGTCACATAACTGATTTCTCCATTTGTCAAACAAACTATTATTCCCAAGCAAAGCTACACCACTACAAAGACTAAGTTATAGTTTCAAGTTCAAATACACATAATGCAACAAACATTATTTCTCTAAATGTAGGAACCTTTGCCTAGTGTCATCAAGAAACTCTTTTTCAAAGATGTTTTTTGTTTCAATATAGCCTTTGGTGAAGCAACAGTCTCATCTGAAAGGTTTCAAACCATTAAAAAAAAAAAAATCAGCCAGGAATTTAAAATCCAAATATTTGTTTTAATTTTCCAATCTATTACTACAACTACATGTGAGGAATGGAATCTATCACAATCTAAAACTCTGAGCAGCCAATGCTTCAGATATTACATGACATGCAGGTCGGTGCCTTTTAAGATTAAAGAGCTCCTTAACAATGCAGGTCCTTAATAACTATTAAGGATATGGAACTGCTATTCATCCTACCAGATGTAAAATATCTAATCACAGTCAGACACTCCTTATGGTTCTACTTGTCAACCATCTGCATTTTTTAACATCTACATACCTTCTAATGTGTGTCATGCTTACCAGAAACAGCTCACCCCCTCATTAACTCTAGCTAATGCTTCTTTCACTTAAAAGAATCAATTTACATGTAATTCTTGTTCTGAATTATTGTTATTTCTCTTCCCTTCTCCTTCATGTACAGCTCCACATTTAGGATAGTTTTACTCCTAAGAACTTTTAGATCGAGTATAAAACGCTAAAAGAGAATAGATGGCAACTTTTGGGTTGTTTGCTCTGTTAAGTGGGTCTACAGCAATTACAGCCACAATTTTAGATAATGAAATATAAATGTTACTAATCAGAAAGATGAAGATGTATGAAGCGTTACACTGGGCATTAATGCTGTATTTAATGGGAGCATTTATACTCCACAGGAAAGAGCCTTTCAAAACACTGAAGTTGGACGTCAGATTCATATTTCTGGTACACCAATTAAAACTGAAGCTTTCAACATACTGTTTTTTAAATGGTTGCATATTTTCATAACTTGCTACTTCTAAACAGACCAGAACAAACTAGGAATTGAGTTTCTTCAATTCCTGCAACAGCTTTTAAAAGAACTTAGTACTTTTTTTTTGTTAAAGAATTGACTTCCGCTGTATTGTCAAGTGAGATCTCATGTTTCAAATATTACAGCAGCTTCCCCTTAACTTTTATCCCTTTCTGATTTGCAAGTAGCTGCCACTTAATTTTAGTTCACCTACTAAAAACCTAATGCTGCTTCTATTTCCACAATAGCTAGAAAACATCTGTATCAAAGTAATACTTACAGCTACTTTGTAAACAACACGTTTCCATCATTTCCAGTATGGAAGGTATCAACAGAACACATCCAGAAGTAGTCCAGTAAAACGATGAATTTGAACCATCGCAGCAACAAGTCCATTCAGGTGCAGCCGCGATCCAGAAAGAGAAACAGGAGTGGGGTGAGAAAGAAAAGAAAAGTTACTTACATTTGACCAGAGTAACCCACAATACTTCCCACCTACTGTGCTCAGGACACAGTGTTTTAAGCAGAATCATAGAATGGTTTGGGTTGGAAGCGACCTTGAAGGTCATCTACTTCCAACCCCCGGCCACAGGCAGGGACACCTTTCACTAGACCAGGTTGCTCGAAGCCCCAACCAACCTGGCCTTTAACACTTCCAGGGACAGGACATCCACAATTTCTCTGGGCAACCTGTTCCAGTGCCTTACTACTCTCACAGTAAATAACTTCTTCCTAATATCCAATGAAAACTTACCCTCTGTCAGTTTAAGGCCATTTCCCCTTGTCCTCTCAATCCATGTCCTTGTAAAAAGTCCTACAGCTCTCTTGTAGGGCCCCGAATTTACTTTGTTAGTAACATTCATTTAGTTTGTTCTATACATATGACAGCTTAATTTCATGGTAATATACTACATGACCTCCATACCATTTAATGATTAAGACAGGTAATTATTCAGTAGTTCTTTTTACTCCAATTATTCAGCATGCTTTTTCTTTGCTATATGCTACCTGAATCTGTAATGGGTTCAAGGCTATTTATTTCCTTCACAGGTGCTCACCAGAACATGGAATCTCATTTCACCACACTAGCATAATATTTTTATTTTAGAGTGGAAAAGGTACAAAGATCAAATCCATCATCTCAGCAAAGAACAGCCACATGGGCTACACCAAAGTTCCTGTCTTCATCAGTGGCCAAAAACATATATCTAAGGTAGTACATACAGCAGAATAAACTGAGAGTTATATTTCTCGAAACACCTCCACAGTAACCAAAAATCTACCTCTCTAGCATTTAAGATTGGGGAATTTTTGCACTTCAATATCATTTGACCAATTCGTCTTCCATGCACACTCTTCTTAGCATCATAAAAACTGAGCATCCACAAAAGTCCCTGTAGCAAGCACTCCCTCTGTACATTGTCAAAGGGAGGACTTAATGATTTCAAAATTACCTCCTGCTAGCTTTATTGCTGTACAGTAGTATCTGCAGTGAAAACAGCCTTAATAATGTAGCATACTTCATTCAAAAGAAGCCATTTCGTGTCTCTGACTGCTTCTGCTGCTCTTACATAACACTGCTCTAGCGCTGTACTCTTCTGGAGAGGCCAGGGTGAGAGCTGCACGCAGTATCCAAGAGGCAAAACACTCACAGATCCACAGAATGATCATGTGGTATCTCTTACTCTGATTCTTTCTTACTGATCCCCAACATGTAACTTATTTGACTCCTGCCAAGTACTGAGCTGATCATACTGGGAATGGTACACAGGTCTAAGACCTTGCTCCTGAGCTTTAAAAAATGCTCACAGCTTATCACGGAGCATACAGCACCACAGCAGTCCACGTGTATCACTTTATTTAATAATATCAGGTGTATTCACTACACTGTATTTCAAGTATCATTTTGTATCAAGTCTTGTAACATCTATTGGTTCTCGTAGTTGTCCATCATCTCTGCTTTAACTTAGCACAAATGAAAGCAAGCCGTACAAATAATCACAAATTTGGCCTTAGCTGACCTTCGATGCATTCATTCTGTGCACTCAAAGTTATTTTAATGTAGATCTCCCTCAAGCAAAATGTCACAGCCCACACAAACCAGTTGCAGAGCTGGTGTTTTTAGACCCATCATTTGAATCAATGGAAAAATAGCCAGCAGCAAGCTGCTCTAACTATGCAAATGAGAGAAAGGAGCCAACATCAGTGGCTTTCCAAGGAGTTCTAAGGGAGAATATCAATTAAAAAAAAAATTTAAAAAAAAAAAATCTTCTTTTCTTTTTTTTTTTTTTCTTTCTCTCAAGCCTGTCTATCATCTTTGCTCTTGCCCCGAGACCATAATTTACATTTCTCCTTTATTCTGGCATGACTGTGTCCAGGAATGATAAATCTAAAGTCATTCTTCAAGTATTACCATCTGGGCCAAAAGATGACAGTCTCTGGCATAATATCCACTGCCTGACATCAGATCCCTCTGATCAAGAGGAGATGGAAGTCTAAGGTGAGCTAAAGACATTTTTTACCTCTACAAAGTGCAACCTGAGAGCTCAGCTCACACTCAACACGGGTAAGTGCAGCTGCTGTGCACTGGTAGCAACCAGCAGCCTGTAACATGACGTTACGAAAATTCTTCAAGGATTTCTGACATAGCCAAACCAGCAGCAAATATTAATGAAGACAGCTGGAGAGAAAAAAAGAAGACCAAACAGAAAAGCAGTGTGACATCAGGGAGTCACTGTCCTTTCCAATCAAAGCTGGCTTTAGTGCTTCTCAATCAAGTTTACTCTAAGAAACACAATACCTTTTTTTTCCCTAGTTACCTTCAAGGAAACACTATTTTTAAAAATATCCAGAAGCATCATAGAATGCAAAAATTGTTGAAATCTGACCCCAACATAAAGCAATATTAGAAAGGGCACAGATACTCATTGCATTAGGCATAGTATAGCAATGTTTCTTGTCATCAACAATGAAAATAAAAGGTGATCATTTTTACCTTATTTCACACAGCTGGAACTGGGATTTTATTTATATATGCTAGAATTTACATATGCTATGGAGTCAATTTGATCTGGTAAGATACACAGACATAGGGCAAGTCTTCTTTATACATAGTTTACCTTGAAAAGATGTCAGTGCTGCCAAAATATAAGAATTTGCACCTGCTCTAACAATGATTTCAGTCATTAAAACTATCTTTGTGGAACTTTTAGCTAAATTTCTGCAAACACTCCAGCCACAGTACTTCTATGCAATGTCTTACCATTATGCCTGAGTAAGACATAAGTTGGATACAGTTTGTAGCTTTACATAGAAAGACTAGTCTATAAACACTGTACTTGTATTTCCTGCACTATACCTAACACGGTACCTTTTTAATTTCTTCTAACAGTGCTAGGTGTTTAAAGTCTCCACATCAGTACATAGAAACCTCCAGAACTTGCCAAGAAGGCCTTCCCAACATCTTCAAAACCCCTTAAAGCTTGCTACAGTTTAACAAACTCTGCATTTTTTCAGTTGTCAATATCGAGGCAACACCTAAAACAAACAGCTTATGCATATCCCCATCTTGTCCTCCCATATCCCAGAGGCAGACAGCAACTGCATGTCTTACAACTGACAGCTTTTGTTACTGCATTCTTCAAATAGTGGCTTTGGGTAGCAGTATTTAGTGTAGTCAAGCTTCTACTACAAGCCATAAGTGCTTGTTAATATAATACACAGTATCTTAACTTTGTTTCTTTCCTCCATCAAAACAAAAAAAAAAATTTAGGATATACACAATCTATATTTTAAAACAAAAACAAACAAACCTGAAAACAAACAAACAAAACTCCACTCAACTTTCCATTTAAAATGTATGGAAATACCAACATAAAGGTGAAACTCACCAGACCTACTCGTTAAACTTACGCTGAACATCTGTGAACATGTTTGTCCTTTCACTATTCAAAGTACAATAAGAATATCTGCTGGGTCAATAACATCTGCTATAATCTGCATGGTAGAAGTCTAGCACTGATGGAAAGGAAATGAGCACTTCTATTCCCTCAAACAGGCATCAGCTGCAGCCTGCTTTTATAAGATAATCTGGCTTCCAAGCGTGAACCTAGGGCCTGGCCTACATTAGAAAAAATTAAAAATATTTTTCATAAAAGATAGAAAAAAAAAGAAAATCCTTTCAGTGCATAACCACAATTAAGAAATGGGGATCTCTTTCAGTCTCTAGTGCCAAGGTCAAGTCAAGTGCCAAGTCAATAACCAATAATTTCAAGCAGTGATCCAGTGAATGGACTTTAAATTTAACCATTCCTCAAAATCTCACTAGGCATAGTGAGTATAGGTGAAGAGTGAGCTTTAGGCTCTCTTTTCCCATGCCAGACACTATCATCTAGTTTATTAAAGATAGTGCTGAAACACGAGTGACATCTAAGAGCAACAAGATTCTGCAAGAAGGATTCTGCACTGCAAGGACCAGAAAGAGTAGAAGCATAAGCCACATGTTGAGCTACAGGCAGCGTGTCCAGGAGGAAAGCAGAAAACTCTGAAGAAAAACAAAGAGGATACAGCAGGCAAACTAGTAAACCTTGTCTGTTAAAAAGAGATCTGACAGCCTTCAGAGCCAGTGTACAGTAACTGTGCACAGACCACTGCAGCTACAGCCAACGCAGCCAGTGCTGCAGCTCTTAAGAGCAGCCAAAGTGCAAGAAAGCAGACAACTACAGGAAAAAGAAGTCAGTTAACTATTTAGAAAAACAAAACTAATTATAGACAGATGGGAGGAGGAAGGGGGCAGGGAGGGGGGAAGGTTGTTGAACTATAAAAGCAGGCCTGCATAACTAAAACATACAATATCAAAAGTTCTACCCATGATGACTCCACAAAATATTCAGGCCAGCCACATATATCAACAATTTTTTTTGTCATAGTTCAACCTCCACTAGAATTAGTTAGGTGATTCCTTGAAAATGAAGTAAACCTTTTTTGTGCATTTTAAATAAAATCTATAAGTACAGGAATACAATTTTAAAGCTTGGCTTTTTTGTGCATTTCCCCCTTTATTCTGGCTTGCAAAAAAAGCCTCAGTCTGCCTGCAGAAAGCAGCACACAAACCCATCATCACAAAGCAACTTGAGTATAACTCAAAATCACATTTGACAGTAAAGTGACCGATTATCTTCCACTCTATAAAGTAGGGGTCGAAATGAAATGGCAGCTGGGACCTCGTGTCAGGAACAGAACCAGATCACGCATCAGCCACACATCACTTGGTGTGTCTGTCAAGACTGTTAATCTTCCTTCCTAACTCCTCCTCCTCAGTTTTGCCATCCCTGAATGTTTATTCCAATACAAACACTGAACCAAGGGTTGAAGATGACAGACAGAAAAGAAAAAAAAATTAAAAGACACTGAAAGATTCCTGGGTACAAAGCCTCTAAGGAAAAAAAAAAAACAAAAACCCACTACAAAATAAAAACAAACAAACAAAAAACTCCAACAGAAATTAAAATGAAGTATCTGTATTCCACTTCATATTTAACATATCTCTTGTCTATTTAGTTTGTGGATGTTTCCCAAAAGACATGTAAATAAAAGATTCTAAAATAATAAAAAAAAAAAATACCAATCAAAACCAAAATGGTGGGATCTTTCAGACAGTTTTATCTCACACTATTTTCACCTCCTATGAAACCAACTAAACCATGGGTTTGAAAAAAAATTTTTAAGGAAATGGAAATTCTTCCCCAAGCAGGTCAGTGCCTCCACATGGAGACCATTTTCAAGAGTCTCACTTAGCACTGGAAACATAGTAGAAAAAAAGCAACAAGGCACAGTAAGTATTAAGAAACAGTGTATCATTTAGTTCCTTCGCCATATTCTGTTGAACATTTTCGGTTCCTGCAGGCTCACCTTAACATTGCATTTTTTTCAGAATTTGCAGATTGATCAGTTAACTCAAAGAGTCAGCTGGTGGTGATTAAAAAAAAAAAAAAAACACCACAAAAGCAAACCAACTGACTCCCCCCCCAGTCTCTAGGTGAAGCAGCAGTAACAGGGCATCTTATATATGCCGAAGCACAGGAGTGAATTTTTCAGGAAGAGTAATTGGTCCTGCAATCCAACTGGCAGTATTTCAACCAAGGGACTCCAAAAAAGGCATCTGCAGGTGTGCATGCTGCATTTCCTTCTGTTTGATGCCTTGAATACCAACAGAAGTGAACTCCCTAGTAGCATATCCCATTCTCCTTCCTCATCAAGCAGCTGTAAGGATGGCAATACAAGAAATAGCATTATTACATTTCTAGCCTAAAGGGCTACTATCAGATCTAGTAAAATTTCTTTAACATGTAGGTGCAGAAATGCTAATGAAAGGTGAATCACTCATGCAAAATTACTAGAGAACGTTTGACGTTGTCAAAGTGAAGCGTGTTCCCCTTAAAGAGAAAAATTATAGTATTTCATCACTGGTGCTTCTGTTAACATGGGCAATTTTCAATTGACATAACTAGGCTTCTACTATACATTTCTGTATGGTGGATGCAACTCCTTCCAATGCAGAAGTCATCTGTTTTACCGTATATTCTCAGTTTCCTATACTAGTTTCTATGCTCAACACCTCACCCTCCAACTTACAGAAACCTTCAGATGTCCTGCAGGTTTCACCAAGACAGATATTTTAAGCTAAAATTTTAAGACACGTGTCCCTGTCTTGTCTTTTGAAGTTTATTGTACTTCTGTGCTGCAGCAAACTAGTACCCCAGAACAGTGAAACACAAGTACTTCTGAAAACACCAAGTCTTTTGTATCAAACCAGCAATTTCTTTGGACAAAATTAAAATAACTCTTGAGACTATCTCATGTTAACAAGGTGTCACCAATGAATCAGTTAAAACACCTTTTTTCATTAAAAGAAGCATAGTAGTAGCTCAAAGTTACCGTATTTATTATAAGTCGAAGCAAAGTAGGTGTTTTTCCACAGCATCCATTTTCCCCCATGAGAGCATATTTTAATGACACCAGGAGACATGATTTAGGCTTTTTAATTATAAACTGAATTTTCACGATATGCTGAAATTATGTTTATTTTTATGTTTCGATACTTCTACTACAAGGTTCATCAAACCTTGAGAGACCTCCCTAGGGATATTACTAAATTGCTAATTCTTTTTAACTATTTCCACAACGAGTTCTGTATTTAGAATATAAAGAATTCTAATGAGACCAAGAAGATTAAAAAAAGACACAGGTGCTATTATAAAAGAATTATGCCAAGTATTAGAAACCTCTCCATATGTTAAACTTATATGTTTTGAACCACAGCTGGCTGGCTGCATTGTTTTTAATTACCTTTATTTTTAAGCTAGAGAGATTCCACAGAAAGATAGCTTCCATTCTAATTACTATGTAAGGAAGATAGTAAGTAAAACTTAAGACTGTTTCCCTGCAGGTCGCAATGGCAACTGATACAGAGAACAGTCCATATTGAAAATAAAATCTATCAACCAGGTTTAATATTAAGACTATTACAATACAGAATTGGTATAACTACCATTCATCTGTAGTACATGTTGGCAGTTAGATACCCTAAGGTTTTATTTAATTTATTCGATGTCAAAGATTTCATTTTTAACCTGGTGTTACTGCATACATTTCTCCAAGAGGAAAGCAACCCAAAAGCATCCAGAACACCAGCAGTCTAATTGCCTTGGATGACAAAACTAAGGAGTGCGAGGAGTGAAACCACAGCTGGATAGCAAACCATCCCAGTGATTAACAGCACCAAAGCTGTTGGCTTCCCAACTTCCCAAGTACGTTTGTTTTTGGCACTGGTGAGGAAGCTGGCTGTGAAGAGCATGCATTACATGGTCAAATATGTATACCAGCAGAGCAGCTACACTGCACGATTAGCCCCGCTGTATTTTACAGTGGGAATTAAATCATCTGCATACCTAGCTGCCACACCAGAGTACTCAATGGCCAAGATTCACAACCAGAAACACAATTCAAAGCAAGAAGAAAACCAGATTGTTGCTGCTGCCCACAGCAACAAAGAACTGAATGCGCCAAAAAAGGAGTCACCTTTACCTAAGGGGACACTGGATGCCTTGCAGGAATACTGCCAGGCAAGAAGCCAAAGACAAAGCCAGAGCCAAGTGAAAATCATTCAGCAATTATGTTAGAGGCCATCCTTGAACATTTCTTTGCAGAAGCTGTGTCTTCATCACTTTCAAAGTCTTCTCCAAATAACTCTTGCAGATGTTTGGACAAACAAGATGTCAGCGTCCCTTCGTAAGGTATTAACACTCAAATACCTTAACTTGGTCTGCATAAAATACCTAACACTGATACAATTTTGAACTCGCCAGCTGAAAATTTCAACTGTTCCAGGATTCAGAACATAACAAATTTCAAAGACCTTCTACAGAGTCCCAGTTAAAAACATGAAAAGGAACATCACCACCCAGCTCAAAGATAACCTTGCTAAATTTGAAACTGCTGGTAAAGAAAAACTCCCTGCTGAAATTCCCAGCTTTCCTGGCCAAACTTTTATAGGATGGGGACTCATTACCCCACCTTCTCCTACTTTCAAGCATCTAGTCTTCAGCACTGTTTTGAACTTGCAACATTTGAACATTTTTCCCTTAACTGATTGAAAGGAGATTCCTTTTATTCACAATCCACAACTGTACAATGAACAACCACAGACTCTAGTTTTTGCCCCTGTCTCTCTAAGGTCTTTTTCCTCATTGCTTCGGTCACTCACTTAGAAACTGCAAGTTCTTTCCATCACTCTGAAAACTTACAGGTTTGCAGATGCTCCCAGAATTGCAAATAAGAGCACTGAAGGTCAGTATTTGGCACAGCTGAACAGTAGGAGGTGACTGTGAACTTCAGTACCATACTGCAGCAGTTTTCAGACTATTCTCCTCCAAGTTCTCCCTCAACTAAGTGCTAAAAAAATAACACAGAAGAAGGTAACAGGATGGCTCCCCTTTACCTATCATCAAGGGATTACTCAGATCTTGATTTTGAACCAGCTGGCGAAGCCTCCCAAGAAGAAACTAATATAATCTTGAATCTCTTAGTTTGTTAGTACACCTTTACTAACTACAATTAGGAAGTGTTTGTTTGCATAAACTGGGGAAGGTAAGAAATAAGAGATGGGTTTCTTGGCATCATTTCTACTCTGGAAATTTTCACTATCCCAAACTTGAAGACATTACATTACTTTTAAGCTGGCATCCAGAACTGATTTTGAGTCATATATTCTGAGTTCCACATTCTTGTTTTAAAAAACTACAGTGAGTATTGGTAAGATCACACAGCCAGAAAAATCTCTGTCATCAGAAAGCTTCCAGAAAATTACCTTTCTCCAGCAACAGCTTTTAAGGCCTCACAACTGCCTTTTTTTTTAATGACAGAAAGTTAGCTAAAACTGGTATCTCAACTTAAGATTTCTTAACAGTTAGGATCTGGTCAGGACTAAAAGACCCTCTGCACTGCTAGATTTCTGCAGCCATCACTAGTAAGTGCTTTAGTTTTGCAAATCACTCTGGAAAGTCCCAATGTTAATATCAGCATTACCAAAAACGACACAGGCAACGATGCAACAGCAGATAAAAACCAAGTCACCTCAGCCATTCAGTGCTCAAAGAGTCACAGCTGCTGAAACAAGAGCTATTAAACTTTGCCCATTTGTGTTTATCCTTAGATAAGTCACCAGCTCAGCACCAAGATGAGAGTACTGCATTCTTAACCACTAGCACTAATTCCTGCAACAGGACACAGTTTTCCTCCTTCCCTATCTTAACCATTGGTAGAGTGGAAATAAACAAGTTGTACAACCAGATCAACTACCCCGTATCTCTGCTGCCTTGGGCACACAAACAAAAGCTTCCAGCCTACGTTAAGATTCAGTGTCTGGGTGGGAACAGCAGTGCCATGTTACACCAGTCTAAAGCAGACACTAAACCCAGACTGTGTGGATGTGCCTAATGCCCAAATGGTCAGCTGAAGTTCCATCTCTTGCCTAGAGCCCACTTGTATTTCTTTTTCCATGCCAACACTTCTGGGATCACATGATACGAAAGGTTCAGGGAGCTCAACTACCAGAAAGAAAAATAATCTTGAGGAAGAAAAAGCCAGCAGTTCCCATGAGTTGAGCTCCATGAACTGACTCACTATTGGGTTGAAGAGGCATCGCCATGAGGGTGGGGAGAGCAGCAGAGTTGCCTCCTCTCAAGCAGCTGGCCAACAGACTCACATAGCAACTGGACCATCAGGGTGAGGTCAGGCTTCCCTCATACCATTTCTGAAAACTGTACATCGAACAAGTGAGATTAGCTCACATGTCCAGCTGAAAACTACCATAAGGTTAACTTTCCATTACATCAGCAAGCTCATCTAATCACATCAGTATAGGAACACCGGAGGTTTTTCTATACTGCATGTAGAAAAAACACACAATCAAGACAGGATTTTTCAACTGCAATCCAGTTATACCACTGCAAGCTATGAAATTGCATGATAAGGTTCTTAAGAAAGAACAAAAAGGAAAGCAGAGGATACTGCCGGGCACACTAAAATTTCCTGCACGCTGTGAAAAAATTATACATAGATGAGATTAAAAAAGGTTTGATTTAAACTTTAGGTTAATGTTAACTTATGCATTCTTGGCAACTTTGACCACCTTACTAGGTCAAGTTTCATTTTATTACAAGTTCAACATGAATCATTACATGAATGGTCTTTTAATGTATAAAATATAAGAATAGGTAACATTTCATGCATTATTCTTCTAATAATCTACCTGCTCATAACACAGTGACAATCTTGCATTCATGCCATCTTACATTTTTGTCAGCATCAACTGCAATGACCTACAATGCTTTCTCAGACAAATGTCACTCCAGAAATCCTACCATCAATTACTTCAGCTGCCTTTCTGAAAGGTCTCTTTGTAATAACATCACTGTATGATAGAGTGATTTCTACATATAATAAGATTGTTTTGATTGGAATTTGATAAAGTACTACTTCGTAGCTCAACACTCACCAACACTGTTAAAGAGCACACCTTATATACCTAGTTTGTATTTCTTTCTTTCAGGTCATTGTTCCTGTCATGCTTTACCCCACAGCACTGAAAAAAAGCTTCACATGGGTTATTCTCTAAGACCACACTTCTAAGACCACTGTCACCCTTAGATCTTTTCTGTGGTCAAATAAAAGACCAGTCTAAAGCAAATTTTTTTCTTTCCTCAGGTCTCACATATTTTGTGAGTATGATGCAATCTTTCCATTTAAAAAGCTCTATTTTAAAAATGTCACACCAAAGCCTGATGCTGTATCTTAATATTGATCCCTCTAAAGCTACAGTGGGTCACAGGAGGAAGAAATCTCTCTAACATTTTAATCAGTTCTCCTCGTGGTTTTATGTCAACACCTTTATTATTCAGATTTTAAAAACAAACAAATAAAAAGCACACTACTATTAAGTGTAAAGAGAGGAAAAAAAGAGCTATAAAAAAAAGAGTACTATCTTGAGATGTTATTTCCAATCTTGACAAAAAAAAAAAAAATTCTAAATCTTCTGCGCTTCTAAGAAATAATTCAATTCTATTTTAGTTGCTTAAATGCTTTTGAATGTAACACCCATAGTGATATTGTTCTGCAACACTGCTTCCAAAATTATTTGCAAACGCATACTGAACTACCACTGCGTTAAATGACAGATATCTGGCATGAAAACGCCACACAAAGAGCTGTTTGAAAACATGATACGGAACTATTCTCTTCCCCCTAAGTGGCTTTAAGAAGGGCTGCCAGGCAGTGCACTGCTCGGAGCAGCAGCCCTACCAGCCCAACACTGAAGTCGGCATGCAACTGGCAGGTTCCTGCAAGGCACATTTAGAAGCGTGGAAAGGCACCGATGCACAAAAAGCACAAGATTAAGTGGCTTCTGCAGGAAGGAAGCCCAGGATGTACATCAGAACGAGGTTTAGTCAGGCGTGTGTTTTACATTGCTCTAGCTCAAACTCTAGCAAAAGGAAAGTGGATACATATTGTCTTCAGAAGTTCTTATGAGCCTACTGCCTGCTTTTTGATTTTTAACGTGAAGTAAGGATGCCATAACTTATAGCAGTTTCACAGCGATGTTCACGCAATGCAGCAAATACCTGGTTTTACAGGGCAGCTGCATTAAACTACAGCAGAAGGCAAAACTACAAGTTATGTAAGTAAATGCTGTTTCAATTCTTTCCTGTTAAAAATCCCCACGAAATGGAAAACAGGTACCTGATGACACTACAGAGCTATCAGTATGCAACCACTAAACCTGGGCTGCAAAGAAAGCCCAATTTGACTCATCCCTGACATACGTGAAACTCACTCTGGCAAGGTGAACAGGAAATCATTGGTTTCTGTGAACCGAGTTCCTGGCCCTAGCAGTTGAGAAACGTCTTTAACTCACTTATGCCATCATCCCCACCTCTGCAAGACATCTATTCCATAAACATCAGTTCAAGACGTTGAAACCCTCTTAGGGAATAGTTTGTGACCGCCTACAGTTTAACACTACCCCAAATTTGAATCACTAATTTAAACGAGGCTTAACTAAACTACTTAAATGGTGACTAAATGCCATTCTAATTACAGAGAACACATTTGCAATTAACTAGCTTATTTCAGGAGCTGGAGCACCAACTTACAGAAAATAGAATGTCGCTCATACATACGCATCTCTGGTCTAGACAGGTTAAGTGAATAGTCTGGCAATAAATTAAAGCTAAAAATGTATGTCACAGTACAGTTCTGAGGAGAAATCTCTTTCCTACACCTTCTCCGAGGCAAATTTTTCTTCACCGACTTTGTGTTTAAAATGAGGTTTTGAATCTGCAGCCATTGTATAACTATTTGTTGTCTTAATGGGTATTTTAAGGTAGTATTAAAAACAGCACCGCAGCATCATTGAGCTACTAGAAGTTAAGAAAATAAAGTACAAGAAGCATGAGCCTGCCCCATGAAAGAGACTAAGTACCACTAAGCTAAAAGCCAGATAAAGAAAAAATGAAGAGTTCTAGTGACCATGTTTGGACATCTGAAGTAAAAAAAAAGCAAGTCTATTGTATTTTAGCTTATAAAGCAGACAAAACTGATCTTTTATTTCTGCATAAGATAAGCAATTAAGTTTTTGTCCATATATACAGAAACACACATTTGTGTGTTGCACTGAGTAGACATCTGAGGCACAGTTTTAACTGAAACGAGTTGCTTGTCCTTATGGGTAAGCAGAAGGAAAAGCCGTGAGTTACTGTCAGTGCATGGACTGATAGCACAGCTCTTGGTACATCTGCGTTAATTTCAAAATGACTAAGTACACAGCAGCAAACACGGAAGAGGTGATGCTCTTGCATTCCAATTCAGGTTTCAACACAGACAAGGCAGTAATTGACCTTTAATGCAATGGCTGCTTGAAACCTTCTCTCCTAAGTAAAATTTCCATTTATTGGTTTTTGTTATTCACGAGTCAGCTCAAAAAAATGAATGCAGTAATCCAAAGCCAGGATCAATTACTGCTCCTGTGTTCACAACTCAACAGCCAAAGATGCGAGTAATCCCACAAACTAAGCAGGTATCAAGTGAAAGATGTTCAGCATTACACAAAAATACATCTTCTCCTATTTCCTAACATTTCAGCATGCAAAAACTTTAAAATATAAGGAGACAGAATTATAAAGGAGAAATACTCCACAATCATATCAGCTTGGTATCTCAGTAAAGTTCTAGTCAGAAATTATCATTTAGCACTGAAAAGCTACTATTACAACAAAAACCCCACTTTTTAATGGGGATATAGCAGTGACCCTTCTCGCTTTGATGGGAGCTGAGCCTGCATATTCACACAGACCAAACCCATTTTTTTGGTCCCGATATAAATACAGACCATAGGTATATCTGTGTATGGAAGCCTTCCTTTCACTGAACATAACCTAAAGCCACTGTCAGTCAGAGGGAGAGTCCAGTGGCCAAAAAAAAACATTCAGTGAATGGGTAGTTCTGACAGTCTTCTGTTCACCGATATTCCATCTGCAGGAGGCGACACAAACTGCATGCAGAAGATTCCTGAACGCTGTCTTTCACGAAATTACATTTACACATAACTGGTTCAGCGTGAAGCCAACAACTTCATGCTAAAATAAGTTTAGCCGCTTTTCCTTAAGGCGCCCGTTAAAAAAAAAAAAATCTTCCTGCATAAAGGCCCTTTTTCCCAGTCATCCTCCTGAAACACTAAGAACACTAAGCACCCCTCCAATTTATTCTGCAAGACCGGTTCGCTAAGCGAGGGGATCGCTTAAAAAGGCACTTCATACAGACTCCCAGGGCAGCTATTCATAAATTGTAATTTTTACTTTTTGTTTTGCTTTAAAAACGACCGTTCGAGGCCCCCCCGGGCTCCAAGGGCAGGGGCTGGGCCGGCGGGGCAGCGTGGGCGACCGCCCCGCGCAGGCGGCCACTAGCCAATAAAAGCCAGACCCGAGCGGTATATAAAGCCCTCCAAAAACGCCCTAGGGGGAGGGAAAAAAAAAAATAAAAGGCAAAGAAAAAGAAAAAAAAAGGGGGGGGGGCACGGGAGAAGGCAGCAGGAGAGCCCAGCAGCGATGCGGGCAGGCGGCCGGCGGGCTCCCGCTGCCACACACGCTCCCACCCGCGCACGGGCGCCCCCTTCCTTCCTCCCCCTCCTCCCGCGATTCCAGTCCCACCCGCTCCTCTCTCGCATATTTGAAGGCTGCTTTAATTCCTGCAGCAGCAAATTCCTCCCTCCCAAATTTGGGCGCAAAAGGAGAAAAAGGGGAGGAGGGACGGGGATTGGGGGGGGGGAGAAGGGGGGAAGGGGAGAAAAGAAGGGAAGAAGAAATATCTCCGGCATTCTCGCCACCCGGCTCCCCAAGCCCCGCGCAGGCATTATACAATTTCGGCGAGGCAGGAAGTGACTGCTGGGATGGTCGGGAGAGGCGGCGGGGAGGGGGGCAGGAGCCGCATCTGAGGCGGAGGAGATGAGGAAGGCGGGGGGCGGCCAGAGGGACGGGGGGCCCCGCGGCGGGGCCGGCGGGATGGGAGGCTCGGCGGTGCCCGCTGTATCCCCCCCACGCCGCCTCTCAGCCCACCCATCGCGGAGACCCCACAGCCGCGGGCTCGGGCTGTCACGGCCCCCCCGCCGCGCCTCGGCCCCGGGCTGGAGACTCACCCATGGCGCTGGCCGGCGGCGGTGCGGCTGCCGCTGCTGACGCTGGGCTCCGGCTGGCTGCTCGTCCTCCCGCCCTGCCTCCCTCAGCCGCGGCGGCACCGAGCGGGCCGCCCCCTCCTCCCCGAGCGCCTCCCGCCGGCCAACCCGCCGGCGATTCTCCAACGCCCCCTACGCCGATTCCGCCGAGGGGCCGCGGCCCTTCCGCACACGGCGCCTACGCGCGCCCGCTCCGGCGGCCGGACGGACTTAGCGGCTCCACTCCCGCCGCCGCCTCCGCCTGCTCCTCCTCCTTCTCCCTCGCCGCCTCCGCCCCGCTCCTCGCACGCTCCCCGCCCGCCTCCCCGAGCACGCAGCGGCTTCCGGCTCGGCCCCTCCGCCCAGCGCGGTGCCCGCGTCTCTCCCCCGCCCCTCCCAGCCCGGGGTCGGCCTCGCTCTTATTTCCTCGCACTCCGTGTCGGAGAAAAAAGGCATCGCTCGGAGGCCATTTTGAAAACGGGCGCACGCTGAGGCAGCGCGAAAGCCCCGCGGCGGCCGGGCCGGGCTTTGCCCGCAACAAAGATGTCGGCCGGGTTTGACGCGCTGGGCGAGGCGGTTCCACCGCCCCCGCCTTGCGCCGGGGCGATTCTCGGAGCGTCGCTGCTCCGTGCGCGCCTTGCGGGGCCCATTGAGCGCTGCGGCGCCTTGCGCTGCCCGCGCCCGCCCGCTCACGCAGTTGGCGTAGGGAGAGGCCGGCGGGAGAGGGGGTCGCGGCGATGGGGAGAGGAGCCGAGGCCCCTGAGGCCCCCACAGCCGCCCTGTTCCTCGGGGAGCGCTCGGGCTGCGGCACTGCGGGGCACAGGCAGGCGCTCGTCCCTCTGCTCCCCCTCATAAAGTCACCATTGGGTGCCCAAGTTCCTCGCAATGAATGAGAACTCACTGAAAAAATATAAAAATAAAATACCATTTGAACGCAGCTGTTGGCAGGCACTAGGTAAAATCCCTCTAGGAGGCCAAAGGGATGTTCACGGCGCCCTGGGAGTCACACTGACAAGCCCTACCGCCTGGGCTGGTCTAGCACGTCCCTGAGACCGTGAATTGGCTCCTCTGAAATGCTTCTGCAAGCCAGGATAAACGCCCGCTGCAGTAAAGAAATGACACTGGAAAACATGGACTCCAAAAGAGGCAGAAAAATGCCTTTTGGCTTTTCCAATACAGCTCTCAGTGCTGTATTTCCTTTTTATATTTGGGACAGGTATCTTTGGAGCCTTTAAACTCTGGGATATTTTATGTCCAAACTGAAATACTGGAGACCTGTATTTATGATGTGTGATTTGAAACTTAACATACTTTCTTTTGTGCTAGGGATTTTCGAGTATGGTCCTTTCCTTGCCTTTTCTTTCACAAGAGGCACAGTGCATTTCTGTAATAAGCAAAGATATTTGGCAAAAAGATAAAAATACATTAATTTATTGTTTATTATATAATTTGTTGCTGACATTATTAAATGTACATCTTAACAGCTTGCCCTGGTTCTAGGAGGACGAAAAAAGCAATTTTCATTTCAGCAGCAAAAGGACAATTTTCAATAACGCAATATTTCTGTAGGTAGAGTCATAGCCAGGCTGAGAGGAGCAACAGTGAAGACACTAAGTTTGCCTTCATTTCTCATAGATTTCCATCCATCTGATTCTTTCCTATCTAATGTCCAACTTTTCTGGGGGGAGGGCATTTGATAAATACTTTTTATGACAACAAGGAAAATGCATAAACTTTTCGGAAAGGTATGCAGTCCTGCACAATGTGGTTCAGCACTGTTTCAGAACTGGAACTGTTACAATACACTGTGGTTCTTGGGTGCCCAAGGGAAAGAGATTTTTGTTATGGTTGGTCACAGGACTGCCAAATGTTATCTCATAAATCTGAGTCTTTCACAATGGATGAGGTAAGAAATAACCTTTTTTTTTTCATTCTGATTGGTTTAGGTGGTAATGTCCATGGCAATGAGATGTAGCTACATAGCTTTCGTGGTTATTTGAATACCAAAAAGAGACATTTTACACCACCGAAGTTGTTCACTGAATACAAAATATGATCCCCACAGCTCTCCCATAAAAATACATTGTGGGAAAACAAACAATATGAATAATACTTGTTTTCTCTATTGTAGTAAGGGCTTCAAATTGCTCAAAAACATTTATCTTGGTTTTCAGATATGTAATGTTGAGAAAAGTATGTAACTGATGGAGATACCTTCAAAAAAGGAGTGGTGATGCTTTTTGGGGAATTCCCTTTTAAGTAAAACATTACTGTGTGGATTGATCACTGGAAAAACAAAAGTGAGCTTGCACCTTTGAAATCTTCTGCAAAACTGGCACAGGCTTAATAAGGAAGCAAGATGCAAGCCAATGGGTTTTATGTGAGGTTAATGTCCCATTTTTCTGTGTTGTGAATAGCAGTGTATGGGGGGGGTATCTCTTTTCATACAGTAATTCACAGGGTTTGGAAGATTCTGCAAAATTGTGTTCATTTTGAGAAATAAAGCAAATGCAAATGAGTCCCTGAGGTTTGAAGAATACTGTGTTCTGTATATACAATACAATAAATCCAAACTTTTTCCATTGCTGTAGCCATGTGCTGTTCTTCCTTCAAAAGCAAAAGACTTCACAAAGTATGTCACTGAACTTCAAAAAAAAACAAACTCAAAAAGTAAATTGCAGGACTCTTTAGATTCTATTTAATTGATTCAAAAATGGAAGATACAATTTTGGGCCTGCTTTTTTGTGAAATTAATAAAAAGCTTTGCAAACTCAAATGTAGGATGCTACCTGCCATAACTCGACCCCATCTGTGTCCCTTTTGTCTTCAGATACAAAACCAAAACCCACTCACCTTATTTAGAAAATCTCCTAACTAGGGTTGTGGCCAGATTGGTTCCCAACCAGCCTAGCCAGTTTCAGCCTCTTCTTGCCAGTGAGACATAGGAATACTATTTTGTTTTTGTATTTTCTTTTACTGCAAGCAGACATGACTCACTAGGTGAATTTGCACATATCATTAGCTTCAGCATGGGATGTGATGGAATTATTGCGCTTGTAGCCCGCTGACTTGCTCCTTCATGGCAACTCCAATACCTCCTGGGTTTGTCGGGCACATGATACATCTGCAGACTGAATCATGCTGGCTCAGTGAGTCCAATGCATGCAGCGTCCTTTTGAGCTGCTGTGCAAGTGTAGCAGATCTCTGCGTATCAAGCAATGTCTTGCTGAAACAACCGGTTTCATTACACCAACTGGGTGAAGTCCTAAATTCTCGCTCCCGTAAACAGTGTAGTTCTTGCAAGATAGGGGGCTGAGGATGCTCAACAGTGAATAATGAGCACAGCTTCCTCCTTCAAACCCACCCTTAAATCTCAGATTTGCAATAATGGCTACCACCATCTTGACCCCTCTTTGACCACTGCTTGTCATGCTGACCAGAAATGTCTTTAGTCCTTGTACTGTGTTGCCTCTTGGACATCTGTTGCTCCTTACATTGGATGATTTTTTTGTAAATGCTGCCTTTTCACTTTGTTCACTAGCACAAGAAACTGCCTAACAAAATGGTAATACACATGATAACAGTAGTATGAGGCATCTAGTGTCACATCTAATTGGGCCCCAATATCTTGTCTATCAACCCTTTCCTATTTGGAGACATACCAAGTCAGTAGGGCCACTTGTTTGCATGAAGGTTTCTAGAGTCAGGCCTGTATTTGTGGGGCTTTTCTGTATTCAGAGGGCTGTCATGAAACAGAAAACCCTTGCAAACTCACAAGCAGCACACCAACCAACTAGAGGGATGGAGCACCTCTCCTAGGAGGAAAGGCTAAGAGAACTGGGTTTATTCACCCTGGAAAAGAGAAAGCTTAGGGGTGACCTGACTGCAGCTTTCTGGGACCTGAAGGGAACCTACAAGGAAGATGGAGAAGGGCTTTTTACAAGAGCATGTTACAGGACAAGGCTTCAACTGAAAGATGGTAGGTGTAGATTAGATATCAGGAAAAAAATTTACCGTGAGGGTGCTGAGGCACAGAAACAGGTTTCCCAGAGAAGTTGTGAATGCCTCATCCCTGAAAGTCTTCAAAGCCAGGTTCAATGGAGTTCTGAGCCACCCTGTCCAGTGGAAGGTGTCCCTGCCTACAGCATGGGTGTTGGAACTAGATGATCTTTAAAGGTCCTTTCCAACCCAGGTCATTCTATGATTCTATCCTAACTATTGTTGTTGCTGCTATCGTGGCTGTCTTCTTTGGCTGCCACCTACAAGATTATTCTACAGATATGCAAATGAAGCAATATAAAACGTACACCTCTTGGCCCCCTTTTAAGTTTTGCCACTTGCTCTTTAAAAAAAGTGCTCTGGAACAATAAGAAAGAGACGCATTCATCAGCAAATGCTTATAAAACGCTGTAAAACTTATGAACACAGGCTTCTATTGAACAATTGCTACGGGAAAAATACAGCATCTCTTGTTTTGTAGTGTGTTTACTGTATCGTCCTGGTATACATCCATTACTTCAATTATCTAAAGAAAGAGGCTTTGATAGATTACAACCCAATGATGTGATCCTTGTGAGAGGCACACACATGCACTTATTGTTTAAGGTAGAAAATGGTTGCTTTGTGCAGTTATAGTTGTGTAGCAGGGAATATGGATCAGTAGAAGCAGGAAGGCAGCCTAACCCTTAGCCATGCACTCACACCAATAACAGTTACCTCCTTAAGTGAGGTGAGATACAACCTTTACGGCAGTTTCCTTCATCCCATGTGAGACTCATGGGTCGGGAAACACAGTAGGCTTCCAATAGTGTTAAACTATTTGAAAAACGCGCTATCTAATAACGTTGTTTGTACAACAGTCACAGATGCAAGACGGTGAGATGACAGATCGAAAAATGTATTTCCTACACCGGGGAGTCAGAGCCTTAAGCAAAGGCCCCTCTCGCCCTTCCGGCCCTCTGCTTGCAGGCAGTAGCAGCGACTGATGGGATGGCCAGGAGCAAAGCGATAGTGTGCGGCACGCGTCCTGTAATTCCAGTTCTCCGTTTGTTTATTTGTTAATAAGTAAACCCCACTGGGGTTGGGCAGGTCTCAGTAAATCCTTAAGAGGCTTTCTATATTCCCAGATGCGTAATCATTAATAACCAGTGCTGCAGACGAGCAGACATTGATGAGCGGTTGTGTCTGAGCAGAGCTTGATGGGCATAAAGGGTCTGCTCACACTGCCACCGCTGCGAGAGCGAGGCCTTTGGGGAGCTGGGCTTACTGCCTATTTATATTAGCAAGTGCTTCCTAGTGTAGAATAAGGTACTGCTGTCATACTTTGCATATTAGATTGGAAAAAAAAAATACTTAGACATGTAATGCAATGTGACATTTTATTAGTTTTGTTTTTTTTTTTCCAGGAAAGGAGCTATGCTTTCCAAAAGAAAAATAGTTTTTCTTAAAATGAATTAATGAGCTTAAAATTAATTTCCTGCATAAATGATAGACAAAGGGGTTTTTTTTAATTCCAGCTGTAAAATATTACAGAATAAATCAAACATTACAGAATAAATAATAGTAAAATACTACAGAATGAATGAAAACATCAATTCTGTATGTACAGTAGTCAGCTCTTTATTCTCTTCACTCATATCAGCACATTGTTTCTATAAAAAGTAAAGTCAATGACAGGTTCTGATGGCAAAGAAGTACTGTGTACCCTGTGCCACTGTGGTCCCAGCACTCTGGCTTTGCATATTCCAGTTGTCCTCTTTCAATTAAAGGACATCTACCTCACCCTAGGAACATTGAACTGGGCTTTGTCCTTGCAAATACTAAAGCAACAGTACATCTAGTACTTGACATTAGGCTTGAGGTAGCAGTATGACCCATCAAGGCCTTGGGTACAAATGCTGAACAACTGAAGCCAAGTGTTGTAGATTGTGCCACTTACTGGCATTTTAATCACTTCGTCACTTTGTTCTCTTTCCTTTACCTATGAAAATGTGACTCTAGCTTCTGATATGGTTACTGGGATACCAACAGTCTGGAGTCCTCTCCAAATTCATTCCAAAGCAACAAGTCTCTCCCTTTGTGTTGCAAGTCGGACCAGCCTGGACCCTGCTCCCTCTGGGTAGGCAGGTCCCGAGACCAGCACTGCACTTACCCTTCTGACCGGCATGTGACTTGGCTTCCAGATCCACACTTTGAGACTGCACCTGGCACTTAAATGAATTGCTTGTCACAACCATTAGGAGCAAAGGATTTCACAGAGAGAAGGACTTGTACCACCACTCCTTTCTAATCTACCACACAAACACATATAATTTGTCCAAAGTAATTAGATCATCCTTCTAGGTTTTTTTCTGAGCAGCTGCTCTGTATAAACAAAATTATTGGTGCCAATCCTATGCCTCCTGAAAGTAACTTTGGATACTCAATCACACTTTTCAATTTCAGATATTCCTTGTGCATTTGACCTTTAGGTTCAAGCCTAAAACCAGTTGCTGAACCCTAGCCTTTGCTAGAACCAATGAATACAATCTTTTATAATTCGCTGGTTGATTTTATCTCCTGCATTTGTTGGAGGATGACTTATTTGTACCCGTCATTTGGGCTGTGGTGATCATTTATCTAGTGTCAGCCTTGAAGCTGAACACACCTGTGCATATAGCTCCAGTTAATCCAGTAGAGCTACTCGCTTGTCCTTTGCAACAAAAGGTGATATAAAATACTTATCAATAAGTAAAATGCGAACTCTTTTTTATTTTTTTTAAACCATGTGTGAGGTTGGCATCTGTTTACACATGGGACTAGCTGAAGGCTACTGCCACTGATGACAGTGGAAATTTTGCAATTGGTTTAAAGCATTATACAATCTCGAACAGACATCTCTCTGTTAACAGAAAAAATCTCAAAACTATGTTTTGAAAGAAAACCACAAAAAGCTAAAATATGAGTGTAACAGTATAGAAATACTCAAAATACATTATAGTTCAATCCAGTTAAATTATTGGTGCATAATGCTGTAAAAAAACCCCTGAAAACGTAGATCAAGGAAAATGATGAAAATTAATTCAGATTACTTCTTTGTATTTGTATTCTGAATTGCATCATTTTGAACTTCTATTTTACATAAGGAGTAAAGTACTTAGTGATTTCGCTATGATGACCAAGCAATACTAGAAAGGGAGCCCAGTTCTGACAGAATCAGTTATGTAGACATTTGGGATTCATAATGGAAGATAATGGTCTTTTTGATGATGAATCCACTGTATAAGCCAAGAATATTTCAAGAGCTTGTTTCAAAGTAGATCCATTAGCATAACCCAAGACATATCCTTGGTCTTCTAGACAAGGAAAGTTCTTGTATTGTTGGAATAACAGAAAGGTAAAGTATTAGAGAGTTTTTGAAGAAATTATGTGCTTGTTACAGAGCCAAGTTTCAGACACACTCCTTACAGTGTATAAATTTTAATGCAAATACATAATCTGCATTAGTGTGGAAAAATTAAGGTTGGGGTTATTTTTATAGTATCATAGATATGTTTTTTGAAACAATTTCTGGGTCATGAGGTCATGAAGAGTCCTTGGATTAACTGGCAGCATGGAGTCTTCCTACACAGGGTGTTTCTATACTCCTTGTCAACACAATTTTTTTTTCCCCTAACAGTCCAATGGAATGCCTAATGTTCTGTATGAAAACATGGTTAAAAACTGTGGTCAAATATATGGGAAGCATATACTGTTTGGTTATACCCTGATAGCAGTTTTTGATAGTTAATCTTGTGCTCTATGGAGTGCATGGGAACACCTCTGTTTTATAATAGACTAAATAAAACCATTTCATATATATGTGTGTATATATATATATGTATAGATATAGCTAGAATGCCTAATTGCATTTTATGAATATGCTACTATTTCTAATGCCCATGCCTGTTTTCAGACATTACTCATCTTCACCAAAGACACTGTGATAGAAATAGTCTATTGGACATGATACTTACATGCTAGTTGCTGGGTGTTCTTTATTTCCTTGAATACCTAGCTGGAGAACTGAATGCTATTAAAAGAGGGTTCAGTTTTGTAGGAAGCAAATACTTGCCAACATTCCCCTTCTTTAAAAAGTGTTTTTGACTATTTTATTGCAAAAAGAATACCTGTAGCACATTGTTAAGCAGCTTTTGGAGTTACTGTTGTATTGGCCAACTGGTCCAAAAATTCAGTGTATTGAATTCCGATTTGCAAGCCAGTGATCTCCTATTTTATATCAATTTATTTCTTAGCGTTTTTCTAGTTTATTGTATTTATCTCAACTATTTAAAATGTCTGCAAATATCCCCATGGTAATGGAATTCATTTGGCAGCCATATATAGTTATATGAATCATTACTAGACATTAAATAAATGGTTTAAGGCATAACTAAATACCAAATGGAAGTTGATATGTTTGGTAACACCAGAAGGAGTTTTATTGTGAAGATACCTTAACATCATTAACATCCTTTCCTGGAAAACCCTACTTCTTGAAAAAGTTGGTTTGGACAGACTTGATAGTTTGGTCCTGATGTTTTGGGGGATGTCCCCTAAAAGAAACCCTTTCCTGCAGATGGGTGGATCTCCCCATAACTGTGTTGTGCCTAAGTCCAGAGAGCAAAGGCAGCTGTTGGAATCCTATATGAAAGAGTTGGAGATCGTTGAGTTTTTATGATTATGTATCTATTAGTGCTATGGGCTGTCCATAGTGGGTAAGTGGAGAAGTCATCCTTTAGAAAGGTTCTTAGCTTGAGCCTGTGCCTTCAACAGAAAGCAGGCTAAAGCAGTATTTATAAACTTTCAAAAGAGGTAGTGTATGTGCATAAACTTCCAATGAATGAACAATTCACTGTTTTTTGTAATGTCTTGTAATTGAATAAGATGGCTGAATACTTGCAGAGCATTTTCTACAAGAGAATAGTATTCAATTTTCTTGGGCTACAACCAGCAAAGCAGCCCTTTTCAGAGTATTCATAATTACCACAGCTAAGAAGAAATTGTCCATTCAACTCAATGTCTTAGATGGACCCATTAGCTACTGTTGTCTTGTTGCATAAATGCAGTTGCAAAAGTGACAGGGTTTTAATGTAGGTTGTCTTAATCCATTGTGATAGCTACATGGCTTCTTCTTCAAATATGAAGGAAGACTGTGCAGTCAAGCGTGTTTTAATTCCATATCTAAAGTTCAGCGAATGGAAGAGAGAGCATTGAAAGACTTAAATAAACCACAATGTGATAAATCATAACAAAGTACAAAATGAAAATATTCAGTTTATTTAAAGAATGTTCTCAAAGAATGGAATACATCAGTCTTGAACCAAAGCATACATTTATCCAGACTGTTGTTAATTCAGAGTTTATTTATAAAATGATTCCATTTTTGATAACATCTGTATATGGCAAGGTGCCTAACCTCTGGGGCACAATGGGGAGAAGTTATTAAGTTAGCATCCTCCTTCCTCTCTATCTACAAGCAAAGAAGCTGGAAGGAATTGCAGGTTTACTCTGCTGACTGAACTCAGGCAGCAGCAGCTGGTGGGTCTTAGTAACTTCCACTCATTGGAGAAAAGACAGAGCTCCTTTAAAATGGAGGCAACAGGAAATCTTGCTAGGAGGTTTTCAGAATGGCCAACTGAGGCAAGCTAGGTACAAAGCTGTAGACTTGTTGTGGTACAGGGTCAACACTGACTGCAGTCATGGAGTAAAACAAACAAAATCACACAAAATGACAAAATTAAATCAGAAATTACATAAATCCAGCTGTTTACACAAGGAACAAAACTCATGCCTATCATAATTCTGCTTTTCTCTCTGGCAACTTGACTGGGAAACTGCTAAAACACAATTTCTATTTGTCCAAATATTCGAAAGAGCAGTGAGTACTTTTGAATTATGCACCTATAAGGTAAAGTACTGATCTGGACTGAAAGAAACCTCCTAAAACACATTTTAGTATACAAAAATTCCCTTTGCTGTACATCACTAAAAAATTTAGTATGGCAGAAAAAAAATAAATCTGATTGGCCATAAAATGTTTTTTTCTGTAATAGTTATGACTTAAAATGTATTTTTGATATTGGAAAAAATAACACATTGTTCATTTTGTCTGATGGATTTTACCACTTCCTGCCTTACTATTGAGGAATTCGGAACTCATTTTGGCCAACGAAAAGTATGTCCACACTAGGGAATTTCTTGCTTTCTATTCAGGAAACACAGCTGCATTACTGCTATTAACGCAGGGTTTCTCACCACCATTTATCTAACGCTGTCTGGCCTCCGTCATTTTTCTAGATCCCTCTTATCTGCTCCACAGCAGGCCTCTATGCTGCCATTAATTCTACTTGCTACAGAGGTTGGCAGTGCTCACTGTGAGGTCACAGCCATTAAGATACCTGTACGTAAACACGAGGGAGATTGCAGTACCTGTGCTGGCAAATACCAAGCCAGAAGCTTTCTTGCGTTTGAGTGGAAACAGTGATTGAACTCCTTCAGATGCAGTTACACCAAGTGACCATTCACCCTTCAGCATGTGAGCCCTTGGGGCAGGGACCAGACGCTCCCAGGGCAATGGGGGCCCCATTCTGGCTGGGAGAAGTAATTAGAAAAAGAAGATGAGACCTGGCTGACCTACTTTCCATTACTTGCTGCTGTCTTCTCTCAGCATGAGCTGAGGAGATACTTCACTCTCCACCCTCACTTGTTTGTGTTTTGTTTTGTTTTTTTTTTTAATAAAGCTTAAATTTTCTAAAACATAACAATTCTATTTAATAAGAAAAACACATTAGCAAATGTTCAAGACTTTTCTGCTCAGCAAACTGGCTTTCACTAAGAATTACATGTGTCTCTGGTAAATAAAGTAGAAGATAAATAGCATTAAACTCATAAAACAATTGCTGTATTTTCCTGATGGTTGGCATCTCTGCAGTACAGCTGCTTCTCCCGGCCTCCTGGGAGCAGAAAAAGGGACAATAGCTAGCTATGCAGTGTGACTGACATCTCTTCTACCCCACCAACCTAAAGACACACACACATATTTACCAATATTCACCATCAGGAGGTCACACAGGATGGTCTTCGGGCCACGCAATCCATCATGGATCAGACAATCTCTTTGTATCCCTCAGAACACATCTCCTTTCTTAGCATCCAGTCTAGCAGGTGCAGCTCTGCATGAAAACTGCCCAAAACAGCCAGCTGTGCTTGCAATGAAACATTACAATCTGTGACCATCAGAGAGGAGTCCTCACCCAAGGCTGTAAATAAAAGGAGAAGAATGTAGTGGCTTTGGGCCTCCTGCCCAAAGAGATAAACCTTGACTGCTGTGAAGCCTTTGCTTTTTTAAGAAGCTCCAAGCACTGTTTCTGATCAGAGAAGAAAGAGGCCCTCTGTCATGATCCTCGTCAGGGTCAGCTGTTCCAAACTGGAGTTCACACCAAAGGCCAGCAGAGCCAGGACTGAACCCACAGCATTGCTCCCTTCCATGTGCAATCCCTCACTCTGCCTTCCACGAGTCCTCTGATTTTTCATACCCTGCTTCCCAGTGCCTGTGTCCTTTGAGGAGTCCTCTGCAATAAAGTAGGTATTGAAAAGGCACGAGGTAACAGGAAGGTAATAAGTGACTGGGTGATGGGTAATTTAATTGGTCTTCCAGGGGCTAAGAGACAAGAAATCTTACTCTAAGGAGAAGTCACTCCTCAGGAAATCCTTATGGATCATTGTTTCTATGGAGCAGGAAAACAAGCCTCTCACAATAGAAAATATCTTGCCATCAGCAGCACTAGAAAATGATAAAGCAACCAAACTGTGGTAGAGTGAGTCATCACTCAGCAATTTTTCTTCAGTGCTTTCCCACTGATTACTAGCAAAGGTCATGGGTTACTAAGCCAGTGTCTGGAGGCTTTCAGATAGGAAGGGCCATCAGGAAGCCCTGATGCTGACAAAGATGCTTACTTTTAAATTTCAGTCAAGCTCAGAATTAGAGAATCGGGGGAAGATCTATCTTCCTTGATCTAAATTAAAGACTTGCATTTTAGCAAATCTGAGGGAAGTGTTGTGGTTGCTATGGATAAGATATATGTAGGGCTCAAAACTCAGAATTCACTGTTTTAGTAGACAGAGAGCAAAGAAGACAGAAGTTGAAATGTAATGCTGTCACATCCCCTGGTGAGACATCCAGTTCAGAGTTAGCTCCAGATTATGACATAGAAAGTAGCTTTGACTGTAGTGTTCCCCTGCCTGTTGTGATAGAAGTGATGAGCCTCTGGAAGGTCTTTGAGCCATCATTCAGCTCCTTCTCCATTCCCTATTTGAACTGTCCAAGTAACTAATTTACCACCTGTAAATCTTTAATAGGAGGACAAATTACATTCAAAAAAGGAAAATCACTGCTTTCTGCTTCATTTATCTTAAAACTAAATCCGTACTGAGGTGTCACATTCCCTTCCTTTCTGCAGATCTAGGCTTCTCTAAAAGAACCACCCTCCCCTGATATTCAGTTATCTCTGGAGTAGCACCATCGCCTGTAGCAACACAGAGAACAATTAAGATAAGACATCAGTGTTTTATCACTGTTTCGTCTAACCCTACTTAAAGCAAGTCTGGCTAATGGAATAATAATAAAAATACCAACACCTAACAAGACCTGTCCTGCCCTAAAGCTCATATTCCTATCAACAATCCAGCCACAAGAGAAGTCCCAACAATGGAAGACATGGAGGAACAATGGAAGTCCCAACAATGGAAGACATGGGTCTGGGGCAGACCCAGGTTTTGGAGTTACACTGGGGCAGCAGTTATAAGGAGAGGAAAAAAAACTGGAGCTAGATTTCATGTTCATAATGTTCTTGTCTTTCTGCAATATCCCTGTGAAAAATTATAGAAAAGTGCTTCAGTAGTGTTAATCAACCATTAGTTACCTCCTGAGCTCTAAGGGAATTTATGGCTTTCATAGAGGTCTCTGGCTCTTTTTTTACGAGGTTGCAGGGATACTGGTTAATTTTTGTATTTCATGGTGGTTTGGTTCACTGTGATTTTCCCCTGCAAGGCTAAAGTGACAGGCTGTGCTTGGGTAGATCTATCCTGAGAGTGTCCAGACGTGTCCCATTCCCATAATGAGATTATTTTTACTCTGTCTTAAGGGTATTTTAGGTCTTTACAGAAACTAGGTTTTAGCTGCATATATATATATAAAGCAGGCATATATATATAAAGACTGATATTGGCTGCATACAGTACTGCTCCAAGTATGTCAGAAATATGTAATGTATGATAAATCATCTTTCTTCTTAGTGAGGTATTTCAGGACTTCAATGAAATGCACATGTCTTACATTAGGGAAGCTTAACAGGCTCAGAATATGTATATCCCCATTTCCCTTCAGCCTGTGAAGCTACCAAAGCTAAGTAAAGTATCCTTATGGAGTCAGTGTAAACAGTTCCTATTCAGCTCGCAGTCCTGCAATCACATACTGGGTGGTTTTTGTTGGTTTTCTTTTTTTTTTCTCCCTGCAGCTTTTTTCTTTTTCGGAAATAAGAACTTTCTCATGCCTGTTGATTTCATCATACAGGAATTTAATTCAGCAGTCACCTTAAAAGGCCATTCATTTAGATTTAGGGAGGAGCACATTTGCTTCCTTTGCAAAATGTGATGTCAAGGCTTATATTTTTTCCCCTCTCAATTCATCTTAAAATAGGAAATGAAAAAAGAGGAGGGTCCATATGAGAACACAGCACACATTTATATGGTCACCTAAATGAACAGAGCTGAAAAGACTCATAAGCAATACCTTTTTTACTGAACGTGAGTACCACAGGTATGGAATAAGGCACAACATATTTTGGCAGGGTGCTGATTCAAGCTTCTTAATTAGCGAGCTAAGAGATCAAAGAGCAAAAAGAAGTCAGATGAAAGCTAGGTGCTGGTGTGGCTGCAATTCCTCTTCTAACTATCTGTTTCCCAGATTACAATGATGTCAGGCTGTACCTGTCACAATTAACATGGGGAGGACTAGGATAAAACAAAAGCCTGTTTACTGTAGGCTGTACCAAAACAGTTTTTGTATAGATTTTTCCAAATGAAATCAGTTATTGTAGGTGAGGCTGGTGACTCCAGGTATTATTAAAGTTGTCTGCACACCTCACAAAGCCTTATTTACAGCCAGTTATAACTTCAAAATTCAGCTCCTAGAATTGAGCTGCTCAAAGCTGTCTGGCTTTATTAGGTACACCTACATATGCATGGCTGTACTTTTCAGATACAGGATGAAAGTGTATGCACAAATGTCTATCTTGTTCAGGTCAAAGGAGTTTGGAATGAGGATTTGGCTTTTGCAGTCAGGAGGGGTGGGTGGAGGAGGGAGAAGTGGTCTTGCTGAAAGGGCTCTCTCTTTTACATTCCTTCAGCAAACCAGCCACAGATCGCTCAGGCAGAGGGAGGCCCTTGAATGTTTGTCATTCACAAATGTTCAACTGAAGCATTCACAATTTTAGCAGCTAACCTCCCTGATGATTTGTGTTTCTTGAGCACACTCCAGTCCAAATTTAAAATAACTTTTTCTCCCATACAGATTTTACAAGGCTCTGTGGCAGGTCACGTTCAATATTGAGATCTGAACTGAGAGGGAGGCAGAGCTTGGTTTCCAACCAGCATCCCCTGACTGGCACTATGGAGGGAAGGGGAAGCTGCTGCAAAGCAGGAGCCTCAGAACAGTGGAAAGTGGTCCTGGAGGTGGCAAGAGGAGGGACAAAAAGTTTAAACCAGCATCAGAGATAGTAGGAGAACACTGGTGATGAAGTAAACTGCAAGGCAGAAGCTGGAATGGAGCATCAGAGCTGGGGGACCTTGTGGGCAGTACCCGCAAGGAGAATTTGGGGCTGTACCTGGCTGAGATGGCATGGGAGAAAGGCAGTGGGGACAGTGATGCTGAGAGAGGGAGAGAGGTAACAGTGCTGGTCCAAGCAACAAGCTGTACATGGGGATGATGTCTGTGGTCCATTTATCTTGGATTTGCTAGGGCCTAGGATTTGCTGTACAAAAAGATAATGATTGAGTGGGAAGTTTACTTGAGTGGAGGTGAGGACTGGATAAATCAGAGGTACAGGACTTAAAGCTGAGGGCAAGGAGAAGATGTGGTACGGATAAATGGCCCCAGGGTTTAAATGCTGCCTTGGACTCTGTCCCACTGCTCCAGAACTCTTTGCATACCGGGTAAAATTTGTATATGTTTACCTGGAAGCTCCTAATTTCCCTGGTGATCAGTGTGATTCCTGATGTGAGCAAGTAGTGTGTTTGGAGCTATAACTAAAGTCAGTGGGGGCTATGTTTTCTGTATATACAAAAAAACCCCCAAACATCAAGTGCTTAAAAGGTTCAGGTTTTAATATCTCACATATTAAATTAGTTTATATTTTCTCCCATTTTTTTGTCCACTCACCTTAGAGGTTGTTTTTTAAAAAAAATTGTGAAATCCTCAGATTTTATAATGTTAAATGCCAATAAATAAATACCTTTGGAACAAACAATTCTTCCTTCAGAGCAAAAGAATACAGCACAGTAAAGTCTGAAGCCCCATTAAACAACCAGGAGAACACGAATCATTGAACAGTTGCTCATTACATAACCAGGTCTTGTTCTGTGTACTGGCTGAAGCAAAGATACTCCGAAAATATAATTATGTATCATGCCAGTGGGAGCTGAGTCATCCATGGAAGTACTAATTGGAAAAGTATCCATTTCTTTTCATGTAATAGTAATAGCGTAAATGCAGTGGTTTTGAGTTTTCTTCACCTGTAGATTCCTATAAACTTTGCCAGAGGGAAGCAGATCCTTGGATAGGGTCTAGACAGCAGATTGTTCTTTAGTTACCTCTGCTGCAGCCCTTGGAAGTCATTTGTGGAACCCTGGGAGTTTGCAGACCACATGTTGTAAACCACTGTCTCTATATAGCTCACAAAGGCAAAATAAAATGTATTAAATCAAGAATAATTTTCTCAGTCTTTCCATTAACATGCTCTGTGTTACAAGAAAGTGTATGAAACATTCAACACCCTTGCAAGCAGTCATCTTGAAAGAGGGGAACAAGTTTGTTTTGGTTTTACCATATCAGATGTTCTGCCTGACTTGTTTCCTTGTTTTCTTTGTTTTCTCTCTGTCCATTGCCACTGCCATATCTTGCATTTCTCTAGTTGACCACCATTATCATACTCCAGTCTGAGTTAAGATCCCAGCACACTAACTCACCTCTGCCAATGTAGTCCAGCTCCTAACATGCACCGTGTAGGGCTGCAATCCGGTTTAAAGGCTTACATACTCAAATGTTTCCATTCCACTGCAAATTGAAAATGTTATTTGATTCTGCAAAAGCAAACATTATGAAGGTGTTTCCCCTTGGAGTTTGGGAACTTCTGTCACCGATGTGCAAGGATCTGTAATTATAGCAGTGTTCCCTTCCATCCACCACAGCTGTCTCCAGCAATGTTCCCCCTCATTAGGAAACTATCCTATAATTTAAGATTAGAGCTGGAACATAAGGCAGTAATCGCCCATTTCTGTTTGAGGCCTTGCAGAATTTATGTTGTCAAGCTGAGGCGTCTGTTGTCCTTAAACCTTTCCACCCCATGGCAACAGGTCTTTACTTGAACTTCATTTAGCTTTGCCTTGTTTGCATCAGCACTTCCCCTAGTGCAAATGCTGTGAGAGCTGTTTGTAGATAGCACTGGCTTCAGGGAAGCGCAAGCCTCTGATACACTTTGTAATGTTACAGCCACTGAGGATTTCACCTCATCATCTGACATTCAGCTTTATACTACATTGGTGACCTGTGTCACTTTCCCATTAAGTTATTCTGGCTGTGAAAATTCTGATATAAGAATTGAAAGTGATGTGAAATGATAGGTTTATTCAGTTCCCCATTCTGAAAATCTGCTCATTTCTGGACCATGGAACAAGGCACATTTATCTTTTTTCGTTACCCTTTAAAATGACACATATTTTTAAATTTTGTTAGTTCCATCTGTGTGATGTATGAGGTCTTCCTGAGCTCATAATATGTCACCACTGCCTCTGGATGACAATATTAGTAATAGATGTTGGGCTGGTGGCAAAGGATACAGCTCCCTGCTCCCTTATTTCTGCTTTTCCTTCTTTTAAGGCCTGAGCCCTGACTATCCTCCTCTGAGAAACTCTGTGTTTGCTAGCAGAATTATAACAACACATAGATAAAAGAAATTTGCCAGCAAGCTCCTTTTAGCTATTTATTTTTATTTCAATTTGCAAAACATAAAAAAGTATGTAGTCTGGGCTGCGAGCACATTTAACAAAGGATTAAAAAAGCAGACCAACTCCTAAGAGCTTTAGCAAACCACTAGCTTTTTCCCACATGCCAGGGCTCTTTGTCACATTTTTCAAGACTAGCAAAGTGAACAAAAAGGGCTCACTGTGGGTGGGCTTGGGACAGAGGTCTAACATGTGTGAACATGGGTTCAGTGCACTTTGGCTGTTTGCTCCTTCAGTCTTTCTGCCTCTTTCCTCAGTGCCTGCATGGCAGAGGTGTGCATGCACATGCACATGGGCATACATGTGCACATCTTGCTCCAGGTGCATGTGTAGCATCCACGTATTAGAAATTTTGCTGTGAGTAGCTATTCACTGCATTAGCTGTTCCTGATGTTTCCTGTTCCAGCTTTCCTCCTGAACTGCCAACATTAACTTACTTTTGCTTGACTGCCAGAATATGACACAATAAAAAAGATAAATTTCAAAGTTCCACAGATAATTTATAATGATTCCTTTCCAATTACCCCCAGTTAGTGTGGATAAACATTTCCCCAGAAGACAAAACACTAAACCACATTCTGGTATTCATCTTGACTTTTTAGAGAGATGGACTTTTACAAAGCGATCTGCTGCTTCATGGGAAGAAGAAAATTCCATTTCTGAAAATCAAGCCTTTGTTTGCAGAGAAACCCATACAGCTTGCATTTGCTGACTCTCTTCATGTGCTGCCAATGTGTGGGGATGGCCCAAGCCTGACTTTTCCTTCCATATTATACTTGGTGCATGTTTGCTTCCCTCGTGGGCTGTGTTTTGAATGTGTTTGTTTAGTTTCTCACTGTCTACCATACTGGCTTCTTTATTCTTTTCCTTCTCGGTTTGATGCATATTTTATTTCTGTCTTGCATCTGCACTTTGCTTTGCTTTGCTCAGCTGCGTTTAGCATCCTGATTGTATGAGGATGTGCCTTCTTTTTCTTTTTAACCTCTTCAGCATTAGTGCTCTGTTGGAGAGACTGCAGAAGGGAAGTCCAAAAAATTAAACCCCTAAAATAAAGTCCTACTGACAGCAAGAAGAAAATTTAAAAGCCAAAAAAAGAGTCTGCACAAAGCTATAATTAATAAAACAGGCACGAGATTTTAAAAGCTGCATAATTTCTTCCCAAGCATAATCCAGATGTTACTCAATAAAAGAATCACATTTAAATATAAAAGAATAATATTTATTGCATTGTATAATAACTGTATTTTTTTAAGTGCAAGAAAAATATGAAAATGCCAGATTCAGTAATTCACAGTTTCCACAGGAATACAAACTTTTCTTAGCATGGTTTATGGCCATTGTGCAATATGGTCCTCTTAATCTCTGGTAGAAGTCTGCAAGGTTTATCATCAGCTCCCAGCATAAATGAACTCAAGATCTGGCTGCTTTTTTACAGAAGCTATCTGGGATCAGTGGGGTCATGCTAAAGATGAAAACGATCTGCACTGCCTGCAGAAATATCTGAGAGGGTCATGCTGGTTATCTTCCTTGCTTCACATCCCTTGTGGAAAACTAGTTGTCGATATTTGCGTCAATGGGATGTCACTTGATGAGATACCTCAGATTTCTAAAGTGAACAGTTATACATACCTCATAATCTGTAACTGAACATAACAATAATAGCCGAGTCTGAATAGTGAATGTCAGAAGGAGAAAAGAAGCTAACTCAAAATAAGTTTGAAGAAAAGATTAGTAGAGCTGACAGATGGTACAGCACTTCAAGGAAATCACGACTTTCCCCTCCTTCCATCAGTTGCTAAGGAGAGACTATATATAAGAGAGTATCAAGAATATCAGCATTCAGGTAATGCTTAATTTTGGTCAGTGTTTGAACCCATGAAGCCATGTATGGACGTAAGATGGAAGGAACATCTTCCATCTTAATCCAACCTGCTTCTTGGGACTGCAGCATCCATCCCCATGACTATTTCTGAGACGGAATATGGGAAGATTCTATCTTTTAAACTCTCCAGAAAACTGTTCAGGACCATTAACCAGTTCACCATGCAGCTATGTATCTCTTGATTTCTGCAAAGGCAAATGGGAACATCTCAGAACATACTTCCTTGCAGCTTTAGTGATTCCACATTCAGTAGCTGCTTTAAGCCAGACCAATGATCTTTCTCTTTTCGGCTTTCCACAGGATAGGGTTCAACCCCATCAATGACTGTATTTTCCTCCCTAACACTCCAGTGATACTTGGCTGAGAGGGGATGATGTAATTGTCATGACTGAAATGAAATTCGGATCAGTTGAGGAGACACAGTGTGAAGAACACACATTTGCAATAGAAATTCATCTGGCAAAGAAAAAAAACACCTTCCTTTTTTAAAAAAAGATTGCAAGATGCATATTGTTTACTCAGACTTTAACTGACTGACGGGGAGAATTGAAAGGGTTGTTGGGAATCAGGCTACATCTAGATGGAGACCAGCCACCAGCAGTGTTCCTGAGGCCTTAGTCCTGGAGATAGTTCTATTCAATATATTTATCAGTGATCTGGATGCAGGAATTGAATGCACCATTAGCAAGTTTGCTGATGATACTGAACTGGGAGGTGTCATTGACTGTCTTGAAGGACAAGAGGCCTTGAAGAGGGATATGGATAGATTGGAGCATTGGGTAATGAGTCACGAGATGAAATTTAACCACCTGAAAAGCCAGGTTCTGCACCTAGTACAGACTAATGCCAGGTACAAGTATAAACTAGAAGAGGAGTGGCTGGAGAGCAGCCCCCTAGAAAGGGGCCTGGGGGTGCTGTTTGACAGGAGGCTCAATAGGAATCAGCAGTGTGTGCCCTGACAGCCAAGAGGGCAAAACTCATTCTGAGGTGCATCACACACAGCACAACCACATGGCCAAAATGGATGATTGTCCTACTGTGTTTAGAGCTGGTGTAACCTCATTTTGAGCATTGTGTGCAGTTCTGGGCCCCAAATGTGCTTCCAGAGGAGGGCACCAAAGGTGGTGAAAGGGCAGGAAGGCATATCCTTTGAGTTGCTGATCTCTTCTCCCTGGGATCCAGTGATAGGATTTGCGGGAATGGTTGAGAACTACAGCAGGGAAGGTTTAGACTGGACATTAGGAAGCATTTCTTTACCAAGAGGATGGTCAAACAGTGGAACAGGCTTCCTATAGAGGTGGTTGATGCCCCACACCTGTCAGTGTTGAAGAGGCATTTATTTGGACAAAGGCCTTAACGCCTTGTTCAATTTGGTCAGCCCTGAAGTGGTCAGGCAGTTGGACTAGATGATCATTTTAGGTCTTATCCAGCTGAACTATTTTATTTTACATTCCATATTCTATATTCTGTATTCTATATTCTATATTCTATATTCTATATTCTATATTCTATATTCTATATTCTATATTCTATATTCTTTTCTAATCCTTCCTTCAACAGAAGCACTGATATATTGCCTGCTAAATTATCTCCTTTGTCTCTTACTTTAATTATATTATATCTACTAATTTCTCAAAAGACAAGAACTATTGGAGAGACATTCCAGCTGAGGAATAACCAACACAATCCTCAGATTTAGGTGAAGCCATGTTAACAACATTTTCCTCTTAAACAACATGCAGCACCCTAAAAAATGGCCACTTTTTTTAGTAAAGTGATGCAAAAAAATTTATTTGGTGGCCATACACAATAATGATGATTATGATGGGAATACATATGAGTTAATGAGGAGTACTCTTACTTGAGAACTGAAATGCACTAACAGAACAGGACCTTCAGGTGTACAGGATGGAGTCAAGTCACCATCTCAGAGAAGGATGCAGTTACATGTTGCAAAGTCCTATTTCATGAAAGAGCTTCAGGGGAGGGAAAAGGATCAGGCTTGTACATTTTTGCAATGGAAAGCACCAAAGAGAGCCTAAAGCACCCTTAAGTGTTACTGGGATAATCCCCTAGGCTACAGTGTAGGTGAGGTTTAGGTGACTGTCAGCAAAATGTGCTGCAGATTAACTGCACGTGATAATGACACACAGAGTGGAAGGCATAGAAAAAACAAGAGACTGGTAGGGCTAGTAGGAGGACAGGGCCAGTGGTGGTAGCTGGGGGATATTCATAAATTTTATGGCTAGAAAGGAAGACAATAAGAAGCAAAGGCTGTAAAAGTGACTAATATGATTTAAGGCCAGCAGGAGAGGGAGCAGAGGTAAATGGATTAAGCAGTCACTGGAGGCAAGTTTTTTGGGTCAGAGCACAACAGTGGGGGTGAGGATAGACAAACATCACTCAGGCTCATTTCCCAGACCTTCCTCAGTATGCACTGCCTCTTATTCCACATAACAAAGACTTAAGAACCTCCTCAAGATTCCTCTTTTTTGGCTTGACTTTGACTTGACTTCAATGCTGTTCAGCATTGGTCTTTCCTTTGTTTTTTGCTGTGTGGTCTGTAACTATCTCAGGCAGACCGCAAGTGCCATAGTAAATCATTATAGAGGTAAAGTATAAATAACAGAGAAATGCAGCACCTAAACTGTACCTGAATTACACCTATGGTGTTTTATGAATAATAATCTACCCAGTTATACAAATGAATAGCAGAAATAGATAATGAAAGGGTAAGACGTAGGACTTGAACCAGAGGTGCCGCAGCTCTGGTCAAATTAAGATGCCGTGAAGAATTTGAAACATTATGCCACACAGGTTTTCTAAAGCATTTAGTAGCACACAGAAAACCTGTTCACTTGGGGAGAAGCTGTGACATATTTCTAACCCAAGAAATATTACAGACCGAGTTGTCATCAGTAAAAAACAAGTTGGACTGAAGTGAAAGAAATGGTAAAAAAATGACAATAGGAAGCCATTATGGGACACTGGGGGGGGGATGAGAAGGCAGAACAGGAAATGTTTATGTAGATAAAGGAAGCCTGCAAAATAGCTACAACAGGAATCATAGAAATTTCAATCATCCTATCACTGAGGGGAATGGTAATTAGGAAGTATCAAATATGTGCAAAAAGCTGAGGACTTCACATAGCCCTGAATTGTCTTTAGTTTATGAACATGCAGCTCTAGATAGAGAAGCAACAGCCTCAGAAAGCTCACATCCTGGCTTTTATCTCCAAATCCAAAATAGTGCAGAACTGAAAGAATCAGTTTATTGACCTTCTTGGTTATACTACTAGCTCTATTTTCTCAGGCCTTCTGCAAATGGTTGGGGGCTGGTATATTCACAGAGGATGTGGTTTATTTAACTTCTGGGGATTGACTCTTGTCATGTTTGTAGGGAGCATGAACTATAAATTGTTGAGAAGAGAACTTTGCAAGCTATGAGATGGTTAAGTGGCTACACATTTTTACCACCTGAGTTATTCTTAATTGAAGTTGGCATAAAAGATAGGCAATAACTAGTCATTTCTGGAAATCTCAATATACACTAACAAAAGTTTAGTTCCATTTGCAGTTAAAAAAATCAGGTACAAAATCCATTTTGCTGACAGTAGTACCATATCGGCTTCTGTGAGGTTTAAATTCTCCACTGCAGAAGAGCTCTTAAGAAAGGGAGGCATTGGCAAAGCTTCTTTGTGTTGCAGTTGTAACAGAGTTGAAACACAGTTGAAAAGTTGAAAAGACGTAAATTTTATTGAAGTCCTGAAATACCTCACTGAGAAGTTGAAACAAATTGAAAGAACAGTTAAGTGAAAATTACTGGATGTTACTTAGGTGATCTTAAAGCATCTGGTAGCATTGGTTTTCTGTCCATCCCGAGGTTTTTGCTTGCCTTCTACTCAGACTCTGCGCTTCTGCTGCACCGTTCCAAGCCTTCCTTCACCCAGGGTTTCCACCTGGTCCTTCCAGATGACATACAGATACCCTTGGTGCTGGCCTCACCCAAAGCCATGAGGCAAGCATTAAATAGGTCGAAGTCCCCTCTCATACTGGACTTCAAAAGACTCAGGGAACATCATCTTATGTGAATGAGACTACAGTCAGAAAATAAAAAGAGTGGCAAGAGTAACCACCAAATAGTTACAGGATATAGTTCAAAGCATGTTCTTTTGAAAAGCAGAAGCTCTACAATTTATTGCACTAGACTTAATTTTTGCAAAGATTCATCTGAACAAGTACCTGGTATGTTACAATTCATAGCACATATGTCTGCTATTGTTATCATTCTGCACAACAATAATCACTTTAATACTAGCCCTGACTTCATTCAGTATTACTACTATAACACAGAATATTCCTTGACATCTGCTAAAATGGATAACATGATTTCATAGTATTTTATAATTTTTGGTCTTTATTTGCCCTGGTGAAAGATGTTCTAGCTTGATATTGCTCAAGACATAACTGTTGTGTCTGGAGTCATCTTTGTTTGTGTAACAGGAATCACACTTCTGCAACTTGCAGGGGATTAAAATGAGAATTTATTTTATAAGGAGACTGTGATTCACTAAGGTCTTGATGAAACTGTGGGAGAAAAGTGCATAGTTAATTCTACTTTTCTCTGATTCCATGTGTACACTGGTCTCCAAAAGCTGTGAAGAGAGGATTTCAAGAACAAACTCTAATCAAACCTTTTCCTTGGAAACTCTCACTAGCAGCCTGCAGAAATGCCTGCTTTATTTTAATTAGTACTTTCAGCAGTATCACACAACTGCTTTCATAATTTCAAAACTCTTATTTAAATAGCTGTGACAGTCAAGCCAATTATGCGCCCAAGACCAATTTTTAGTTATCTTTGGTCAGCTTCCACTAAAAACATATTTGTATCCCATTGCTGTCAGCTGAAATATTCTTTGGAAATCAGTATTATTTATCTCACTAGTTACCCTTTAACTTGCTTTTGCTTATTTTTACAATTTTTCCTTTTTTCCCTCTTCTACATTATTTATTTTTTTAAGGCTTACTACTTATTGTTTCTGCTGACCTTTGGACCCCTGAGCCTATGATGCTCTGGGATACTTTTTCCTATTTAAAATTCAAAAAGGGACATTCTAGTTTCCTTTCCTTCCCCCCCCCCCTCAAATATTTTCTGCCAGCTATTCCCTTTCAATAATATGACTGCTTGATTTTGTTTCCCCAACTCATAGAAATTCATGTTAAAATAGGAGTAGAAGAGATTCTTTTGGCAGCCTGCCTGCTGAACTCTAGAAATGCCACTTCACATAGTCCATGCTTTGGATGGTTGAGTGAGTTCCAGAGAATATAGCTGGGAAGAAAAACCTGCAGATTGAAGCCTGTTAATCTGAGGAGAGGGGAAGCCATCCTCTAAATTGTTTCATTTAGATCATCACATATCTGTTTTATTCTGAGTGCTTCATTTTGGCAAAGTAATTCATTCTCTTTGCTGCTTCATTTGCTGGTCACTGTGGTAACTCAGACGGCAGGCACTAGTGGTGCCAGTGAATTTTGTGACACTGACACCCATTTACTAATAAGCACATTAAGATATGGCACACAGACAACTATACAGTTAGTAGATAGTAATGACTTTAGACCTGTGCTTACCTGAGTGTCCTTTAAGGCAGGAATCTGGCTGGGAAAGGATGGCTTTGTTGTCACTTCATGGTCATCTCTCCAACAAGATGATCCTAATGATATAACTGGGAAGTCCTAAAAGCATTTCAGTCTTTCACAAGTGAAATTAAACTGCAAGTTTACACTCAATCTTCACATGGAAAATGTTAAAATTCACAGCAGATTTCCAGACATCTGCTTCCCAACTGTTTTTAAAATCTAGGTCATTATATATAGGTGGTATCAGATAAGTCTCCATGGAAGTCTCAGAATATTTTAAACAACAAAATAGGTCAGCTTTCTTTAAAGTGTGTAACCATCTAACACAAGTTTTTGTATGTGTACAGTCCAAGAAAGGTTAAATATCTCTCTTGACCACTCATTGAATAGGGATTTTTACTATTCCACATTCTCATAGCTCTCAAGACAGCATTTTCTAGATGAATTCCCCTGCTATTTCCATCTGTTTGATGGTTTTTGCCATTCACTATGAAACCTATGGCAATATAAATCCTATCTTGTTCCAGACCTTGGTCATTCATTTCCACATGCATTTCCACAGTCATTCCTTGACTGCAGGCATTTTCCCCAAGTTGAAAATTTGATGGACCTCAGCTACTACTGTTTCTGTGATTTTGTAATTATTATTGTCCTCATTATAGTGCCCCAGACTAGGACTGAAACAGCGGTTCCAAATGGTACCCTGCTCTCTTTGTGCAATTTTACACATGCTTGCAAACAATTTTCAGACTAGCAGGCAACACACACTAATCTAAGTCATGCAGAGCAGAGGTATGCTGTAGTGCAGTGCTGGAGAGACCCAGGTGGTTTCAGTGGCAGAAGGATGATGGATGGGTAAGACATTGCTGGGTGAGGAAAGTAGTGGACGCTCTGACTTGGACTTTCTACAGGTAGAAGCTACCTTACCTGTGGAGCAAAATGTTGGAGGGGATGCTGCTGTAACTGAGGGCAGATGCATCAGCTTGGGAACCTTTATTCTGGTACCCTTGCCATGGATCAGGTCCACTGCTTAGGGCCATAATCCAGTTACAGACATGTCATGATTACAAGCCTCAGGAACAGAGCCATGGGGGCCCCTAACAGCCCAAAGACAGAACTACAACCAAAGCCTGACACATTTTCCCATCACCAGTCTGAGTGCCTGAGAGACCAGCTGAGAGCCAGGTCAGCGTGAGAAGGTCCTCACTAGTCTTAGTGAAATGCATGACATTTGGCAGCTCTATGGGCTATTGAAACCCCTAAAAACATTCCCAGTGCTTTCAGAGGACTGCAGATCCTCCTTACAGGCTGCTTTCCTTGTACCATGAGAGTGCTTCAGGAACTCAGATAATATCACCAACTTCTGAACATAAATCCACCTGCATCTGAAAGTGTTTATTATTTTTCTCCTGAGCTTTTTATGCCTCCTGGTAATTTTTATGTACTTGCCCACAATTGCCAAAGAATAAACTTGTCTCTTTTTTCATTTCTTTCCATTGCAGCCAATACAATATCCTTGTGCCCATTGCAAATTCTACCACCACTGAGCTCTTCTGGCAGCACGCTGGCTTGTGTTTTTAGGGCAGAGGAGAAGAGGGTTTTGTGTGGTCATTTAATGCATGAGAAAACTCATTAATAGATTTTCTGGGTAACTGAAATGTTGTTTTTTTCTGCAGAATAGAGAGAGCCTAACACTGCAAGCTTCCTCCTGATGCCCTGGCAATTCCAATTTGGTGTGACTGTTTCTTTGGAAGGGAAGAGTAGCTTGAACTCTGTCCTTATTCATTTTCAATGCTGCATCTAATCAATGAAGCAATTGTAATTTTTTGGTGATGTGAGTGTTGGCGTGTTTTAAACTGACAGGAAACCCATCACTTGTACAATTGCTAGGCCACAAGGTGAGAATGAGAAGGAACCAGAACAGAGACTATGAATACAGAGCTGAGCTCACAGAGCTGAGCCCACACATAGCTGAAGAAACTCACACACCACTTTCAAACAGTCGAAATAACCAGTCCCTTCATATTGGCACATTTGTAACGTGTTGTTGAGAAATTAAGGCAATGTCAAGAGCAGATGATAATTACTTAAGCTAAGCTGTATAAAACAGCAACAGATAGACTGCTCAAGCAGTTACAAAGATTTTGTGCAACTAACAAATAATTAAATAAGAGTACTGTGTGCAAATTGAACCTTCTGAAAAAAAACCAAAGTGAAAAGGTCTGTGTGCACTGTCAGTGGCTCCTTGTATCCCTGGGGAAGGGCGCTCTCTTTCTTGGCCATGGGAATACAATGCCGTTCCCTGAAGATGGCTAGAAGCAATACAGCCATCTACTGACTGACAAAGTTAACCACAGCATCTTTATGTGCTCATTTAACTTGCCATTTCCATCCTAAAATTGTGGCCTGTGGAAAACTGGTTTTCAGCAGAAGCCAATTACTGAAGCGCACAATTAATAGCTGATTAGTAACTTGCTGAGTCTCCCTATTACTCATTGCTTTGACATCTGGTTAGGTAGCTATGTGAATAAGCAGTCCTAAGCATGTGCCATGTATTTTCCCAAGCATGAGATGGCATCACATCTCATGGTTGACATGCAAGGTTGGTGTTTGCTGAACACTGACCACTTCGTAAAAGTCAGAGAAACACTCTGGACACCAACACAGCGTTGTCAGAGCAACCAGGCAAAACAAGGCGATGTGAGTGTTTTACTCAGGAATTATTGAGGGTATTTGCTTATGTTTAAGAGCTGTTCGTAGGTTGTATGCTGATGCACGTGTTTGAAAATGGAGCCTGACATGCAATACCCCATGTGCTATGTGACCTGAGGGCTCACATGTCCTAAGACCATGGAGTCTTGCAGGAAGTCCATGTCTTGCCACTGACTCTCATTAAAACAAACAAATGAAGAACATTTCAAGATCATGTATAAGGAAAGTGTGAAAATGGAATGAAAATGCATGAAAAAGATCATTTGTGAAACAGTAACACCTAGATCCTGGATGGATGTCAAGAAGCTCCCTTTTACCAAAAGGCTTTTTTTATCCCTAAAGGAAAACAAATTGTTGCTGAATAATCATATAAGGTTCAGCAGGAACAATATCCATGCTAGCAAACTGAAAAAATACCTGACATATTTCGTGCACAAGTAGCTGGCTGAGTGGTCCAAAAAGCACTCACAAAAACATAGTGAAATAGCAGACTTTCTGTAAATATAAAAAGTCTTGCATTGTTATGAAATGACTGTAGAGATCAAGACTGATCAGAGCAACTGACTCTGCCCAATAAGCCTCATGACAGGTTGGTGAATGGACATGGTGAATGAAGTCCCACAGTCCTCCTTTGGTTTAGGAGGAGCTGTGTAACCTGCAGTGCTGCTGTGAAAGCTCTAAACGCTCTGTAGGCAGAAGGCTGATTACATACACACATGATTCCTACCCTTGTTGGAACTGGAGCATCCAGATTTACACGACTAAGACTTCTCTTTGAAGTGTCACTATGAGGAAATTGTGCCTTTCTTCTTCTTGCAACCACTTCAGCATGGCTTTAATTCAGCATGGCTTGAATTAAATTATAACTATGTTTAATCCCTATTGCTTACAAACCCATGGGCTGAATTCACCCTCTGCAATTTTTAGAAAAAGCAAAAGCCAAGGCATCAAGAATTACAGGCAAAATACCCCTCCTAGCTTATTTTGTTGTTTCTTGTTATTGCAAACTAAACGTTACTATAAATTCTCAGGACACAGTGTAAATCTCAATGTATATGAGCAAAAACATTTTGAGACTTTAAACTGAGATTCAAGACTCTTCTTATGATATTCAAAAACTTGTAAAAACTTTCTTTAAATAAGAGTGTGATGTTTAATGGACAGAGATAAATACGTTATTATATAATCTTATAGCTACGAGAACAGCATTTCAGGCTGAGAAGGTTATATTTTTCAAAGTACAGATGTCAGGATGACATCTAAAAAGACAAACACACGTAGACAAGCATGCCAAAATATTTAGAAGGAAAATCCAAACCAGCTTGTTTCCACTCAAAAGTAAACAGGAGTGTCATCACAACAGACATGAGACAATGGCTCAGACATAACAAATTATAAACACACAAAATATATGTATTTCCAGAACAATTGGATCTTGTTTCTGTAAATACTTATGGACTTGAGTGAATGCATAAAGTTTCCTAGGATTGCTCATGAGTAAAGTTATTAGTTAGAGTCTGTAATTCTCCAGTCATGTGCAATGACATTTGCAAACCTGTAGGACTGGAACTTCAAAAATGATAACTTGTTCTGAAGAGCGATGGTTTCTTTTCTATGGATTGGATAATATTTAGCAAGCATTTGGTAATTTTTAAATAAATAATAATAATAATAAGCTATACATACAGCTATGCAGTAGAGCCTAAAAATAAACAGATTTTTCAAAATCATTAGACTGGCAATTTTAAAAGGTTTTCCTCTTTTCCCTCACAAAGGCACATTCTCAGCCCAACAATTATTGAATTATGTGGTTATTTTCACTGTGTAGCATGAACACACAAGGTGTATGGTACTGGGGGAGAGAGAAATCCTGAAGGCAGTGCTGGGAGTGATACTGCCAGGAGATAATGGCTGCACCACAGTTGCAAGGAGGGAGAAGCTGCATGCTAATTTCAAGCATTTTCATCACTACCCTGCTCCCACCCAGACACTACTGCCATAACCCCACTCCTAGCTCCATTCCTCATGCCACAGATACCACTGGAAGAAAGCAGTGGTGCTGGGCCATGCCATGCCTGGAGCATGCTGAAGAAGGCTTGGAAACAGCAGTCTTGCTCTGCTCTGCCCTTGCCATTTCCTCAGACCATGTCCTGGGAGCTGGGGAGGCAAACTCGAGACAAAAAGCACTGTTGTGGTTAGTGGAGGAGCAATCCTTTCTTTAATAAAAAGCTGGGTATTCACTTACATATCTTAATTCTTTCCATGCATGTCCTTTCTTGCTCTCACCCCCTAAATTTTGCTCCAACAGAAAAACAGGAATTTGGTCTCATATCTGGGATTTCTGGATAGCTAGCAACCTGACTGGATGTGCAGTAGTGCAGATCAAATGATGGCTGCCCTGATAAGTGGCCAGCACACATACATAGATCAACTGCACTTCAAGTGAATATAAACGTGAGGTATCTGGAGCATGTCACACTTACTACACAGATGTCAGTTATCTGAGTATATGCCAGGAGATGCCTGTATCCTCATTTCTGCCTGCGTTGTCCTGAGCTTAAGTTAGGGATGCTGGCACAAACTTTATACAAGATAAGATAAAACACTTTTTAAATATCTGACAGACTACCTGTAATGTAAATCAGGAGCCTGTCGTGTTTCAGAGGAATTTTTCCTTTGAGCATGAAAAATTCTGGCTGCCACCAAGTTGCTTTCTTTTTTTCTTAGGTTTTGAGACCTAAAAACAGTCAAAGAAAAATTAGACTACAGGAAGGAGTGAGCTTTCCAATGATATTACATTTTACATTGCCATTGATCCAGATGAGTCCATCACTGCTTCCGGGAGGTGAAAGGGATGAAACTCTTATAGGCAATGCCTCAACACAGCTTGTATATTATAGAGAATGAAACAAGCATCTCTTCAGGCTGCACTTGGGCAGTTCTTAACTGGGGGATAAGTTATTTTCCCAATAAACTATGCCCTTTCCTAACCAAATGCTTCCTGACACTGCTCTGAACACTGGGGCTTGGGAGTACGTTTAGATGGCAAGTTCCATGCACTAATTATACACTATTGTAAAAAGAACTATGAAGAAAGGGTCACACTGTGTTTCTTCCTAGTTTAATTAAATATTGCTTTGTTCTCAAATTAAGAGAGATCCTTTAGGGCTTATTACTTCTGTGGGGCAGCCTATGATGACTGTGCCATGATGTAATGCACAAAGAAGCCCGTATTCTGCAGACAGTTATGCACCTACTGCATTCCATAAATTTCTGTAAAGCACCACCCGCTAGTTGCTTGGTCTACAGCTAGTCACTGTGGAGAATAGTCTCTGTTCCAAAGGGCTTATAACCTAAAAAAAAAAAAATAATCAAGCAAGTAGCAGAA